>NC_084855.1:18635486-18794001 GCF_951802175.1 Populus nigra | reverse complement strand
ATCATCGACGAGCTGCTGTCACGGGTGAAGCGTGGATTCGACAGCCGACACTACCCCTAGAAACTGAGAAATCATCGACGAGCTGCTGTCACGGGTGACGCGTGGATTCGACATCCGACACAGCCCCTAGGGACTCAGCAATCATCGACGTACTGCTGTCACGGGTGGCGCCTGGATTCCATAACCGACACAACCCCTAGGGACTCAGCAATCATTGACGTACTGCTGTCACGGGTGGCGACTGGATTCCATAACCGACACAACCCCTAGGAACTGAGAAATCAACGACGAACTGCTCTCAAGGGTGACGCGTTGATTCGACAGCCGACACTTCCCCTAGAAACTGAGAAATCATCGACGACCTGCTCTCACGGGTGACGCGTTGATTCGACAGCCGACACCGCCCCTAGAAACTGAGAAATCATCGACGAGCTGCTGTCACGGGTGAAGCGTGGATTCGACAGCCGACACTACCCCTAGAAACTGAGAAATCATCGATGAGCTGCAGTCACGGGTGTCGCGTGGACTCAACAGCCGACACAGCCCTTAGGGACTCAGCAATCATCGACGAACTGCTCTCACGGGTGACGCGTTGATTCGGCAACAGACACCGCCCCTAGAAACTGGGAAATCAACGACGACCTGCTGTCACGGGTGACGCGTGGATTCGACAGCCGACACAGCCCCTAGGGACTCAGCAATCATCGACGAACTGCTCTCACGGGTGACGCCTTTATTCGACAGCCGACACCGCCCCTAGAAACTCAGAAATCATCGACGAGCTGCTGTCACGGGTGACGCGTGGATTCGACAGCCGACACTGCCCCTAGAAACTGAGAAATCATCGACGAGCTGCTGTCACGGGTGACGCGTGGATTCGACATCCGACACAGCCCCTAGGGACTCAGCAATCATCGACGTGCTGCTGTCACGGGTGGCGCCTGGATTCCATAACCGACACAACCCCTAGGGACTCAGCAATCATTGACGTACTGCTGTCACGGGTGGCGCCTGGATTCCATAACCGACACAACCCCTAGGAACTGAGAAATCAACGACGAACTGCTCTCAAGGGTGACGCGTTGATTCGACAGCCGACACTTCCCCTAGAAACTGAGAAATCATCGACGACCTGCTCTCACGGGTGACGCGTTGATTCGACAGACGACACCGCCCCTAGAAACTGAGAAATCATCGACGAGCTGCTGTCACGGGTGACGCGTGGATTCCACACCGACACAGCCCCTAAAAACTCAGAAATCAGCGACGACCTGCTGTCACGGGTGACGCGTGGATTCCACATCCGACATAGCCCCTAGGGACTTAGCAATCATCGACGTACTGCTGTCACGGGTGGCGCGTGGATTCCATAACCGACACAACCCCTAGGGACTGAGAAATCAATGACGACATGCTCTCAAGGGTGACGCGTTGATTCGACAGCCGACACTGCCCCTAGAAACTAAGAAATCATCGACGAGCTGCAGTCACGGGTGTTGCGTGGACTCAACAACCGACACAGCCCCTAGGGACTCAGCAATCATCGACGAACTGCTCTCACGGGTGACGCGTTGATTCGGCAGCAGACACCGCCCCTAGAAACTGGGAAATCAACATCGACCTGCTGTCACGGGTGACGCGTGGATTCGACAGCCGACACAGCCCCTAGGGACTCAGCAATCATCGACGAACTGCTCTCACGGGTGACGCCTTGATTCGACAGCCTAAACCGCCCCTAGAAACTAAGAAATCTTCGACGAGCTGCTGTCACGGGTGACGCGTGGATTCGACAGCCGACAGGGCCCATAGGGACTGAGAAATCATCGACAACCTGCTCTCACGGGTGACGCGTTGATTCGACAGCCTAAACCGCCCCTAGAAACTAAGAAATCTTCGACAAGCTGCTGTCACGGGTGACGCGTGGATTCGACAGCCGACAGGGCCCCTAGGGACTGAGAAATCATCGACGACTTGCTCTCACGGGTGATGCGTTGATTCGAAAGCCGACACTGCCCCTAGAAACTGAGAAATCATCGACGACCTGCTGTCACGGGTGACGCGTGGATTCCACATCCGACACAGCCCCTAGGGACTCAGCAATCATCGATGTACTGCTGTCACGGGTGGCGCCTGGATTCCATAACCGACACAACCCCTCGGGATTGAGAAATCAA
Source organism: Populus nigra (assembly GCF_951802175.1). Taxonomy (NCBI): domain Eukaryota; kingdom Viridiplantae; phylum Streptophyta; class Magnoliopsida; order Malpighiales; family Salicaceae; genus Populus; species Populus nigra. Next base: position 18,791,827 of record NC_084855.1, on the reverse strand, counting down.
TGACGACCTGCTCTCAAGGGTGACGCGTTGATTCGACAGCCGACACTACCCCTAGAAACTAATAAATCATCGAGGAGCTGCTGTCACGGGTGTCGCGTGGACTCAACAGCCAACACAACCCCTAGAAACTGAGAAATGAACGACGACTTGCTGTCACGGGTGACGCGTGGATTCGACAGCCGACACAGCCCCTAGGGACTCAGCAATCATCGACAAACTGCTCTCACGGGTGACGCGTTGATTCGGCAACCGACAACGCCCCTATAAACTAGGAAATCATCGACGAGCTGCTGTCACGGGTGACACGTGGATTCGACATCCGACACAGCCCCTAGGGACTCAGCAATCATCGACGTACTGCTGTCACGGGTGGCGCCTGGATTCCACAACCGACACAACCCCTAGGGACTGAGAAATCAACTACGAACTGCTCTCAAGGGTGACGCGTTGATTTGACAGCCGACACTGCCCCTAGAAACTGAGAAATCATCGAGGAGCTGCTGTCACGGGTGTCGCGTGGACTCAACAGCCGACACAACCCCTAGAAACTGAGAAATCAACGACGACCTGCTGTCACGGGTGACGCGTGGATTCGACAGCCGACACCGCCCCTAGAAACTAAGAAATCATCGACGAGCTGCTGTCACGGGTGACGCGTGGATTCGACATCCGACACAGCCCCTAGGGACTCAGCAATCATCGACGTACTGCTGTCACGGGTGGCGCCTGGATTCCATAACCGACACAACCCCTAGGGACTCAGCAATCATTGACGTACTGCTGTCACGGGTGGCGACTGCATTCCATAACCGACACAACCCCTAGGAACTGAGAAATCAACGACGAACTGCTCTCAAGGGTGACGCGTTGATTCGACAGCCGACACTTCCCCTAGAAACTGAGAAATCATCGACGACCTGCTCTCAAGGGTGACGCGTTGATTCGACAGCCAACACTGCCCCTAGAAACTGAGAAATCATCGACGAGCTGCTGTCACGGGTGACGCGTGGATTCCACAACCGACAGAGCCCCTAGAAACTGAGAAATCAGCGACGACCTGCTGTCACGGGTGACGCGTGGATTCCACATCCGACACAGCCCCTAGGGATTCAGCAATCATCGACGTACTGCTGTCACGGGTGGCGCGTGGATTCCACATCCGACACAACCCCTAGGGACTGAGAAATCAATGACGACATGCTCTCAAGGGTGACGCGTTGATTCGACAGCCGACAGCGGCCTAAAAACTGAGAAATCATCGACGAACTGCTCTCACGGGTGACGCGTTGATTCGACAGCCGACACCGCCCCTAGAAACTAAGAAATCATCGACGAGCTGCTGTCACGGGTGACGCGTGGATTCGAGAGCCGACACATCCCCTAGAAACTGAGAAATCATCGACGACCTGCTCTCACGGGTGACGCGTTGATTCGACAGCCGACACCGCCCCTAGAAACTAAGAAATCATCGACGAGCTGCTGTCACGGGTGACGCGTGGATTCGACAGCCGACACATCCCCTAGAAACTGAGAAATCATCGACGACCTGCTCTCACGGGTGACGCGTTATTCGACAGCCGACACCGCCCCTAGAAACAAAGAAATCATCGACGAGCTGCTGTCACGGGTGATGCGTGGATTCGACAGCCGACACATCCCCTAGAAACTGAGAAATCATCGACGACCTGCTCTCACGGGTGACGCGTTGATTCGACAGCCTAAACCGCCCCTAGAAACTCAGAAATCATCGACGAGCTGCTGTCACGGGTGACGCGTGGATTCGACATCCGACAGGGCCCCTAGGGACTGAGAAATCATCGACGACCTCCTCTCACGGGTGACGCGTTGATTCGACAGCCGACACCGCCCCTAGAAACTAAGAAATCATCGACGAGCTGCTATCACGGGTGACGCGTGGATTCGATAGCCGACACATCCCCTAGAAACTGAGAAATCATCGACGACCTGCTCTCACGGGTGACGCGTTGATTCGACAGCCGACACCGCCCCTAGAAACTAAGAAATCATCGACGAGCTGCTGTCACGGGTGACGCGTGGATTCGACAGCCGACACATCCCCTAGAAACTGAGAAATCATCGACGACCTGCTCTCACGGGTGACGCGTTATTCGACAGCCGACACCGCCCCTAGAAACAAAGAAATCATCGACGAGCTGCTGTCACGGGTGACGCGTGGATTCGACAGCCGACACATCCCCTAGAAACTGAGAAATCATCGACGACCTGCTCTCACGGGTGACGCGTTGATTCGACAGCCTAAACCGCCCCTAGAAACTCAGAAATCATCGACGAGCTGCTGTCACGGGTGACGCGTGGATTCGACAGCCGACAGGGCCCCTAGGGACTGAGAAATCATCGACGACCTACTCTCACGGGTGACGCGTTGATTCGACAGCCGACACCGGCCTAAAAACTGAGAAATCAACGACGAGCTGCTGTCACGGGTGACGCGTGGATTCGACAGCCGACACATCCCCTAGAAACTGAGAAATCATCGACGACCTGCTCTCACGGGTGACGCGTTATTCGACAGCCGACACCGCCCCTAGAAACAAAGAAATCATCGACGAGCTGCTGTCACGGGTGACGCGTGGATTCGATAGCCGACACATCCCCTAGAAACTGAGAAATCATCGACGACCTGCTCTCACGGGTGACGCGTTGATTCGACAGCCGACACCGCCCCTAGAAACTCAGAAATCATCGACGAGCTGCTGTCACGGGTGACGCGTGGATTCGACAGCCGATAGGGCCCCTAGGGACTGAGAAATCATCGACGACCTGCTCTCACGGGTGACGCGTTGATTCGACAGCCGACACCGGCCTAAAAACTGAGAAATCAACGACGAGCTGCTGTCACAGGTGACGCGTGGATTCGACAGCCGACACAGCACCTAGGGACTCAGCAATCATCGACGAACTGCTCTCACGGGTGACGCGTTGATTCGACAGCCGACACCGCCCCTAGAAACTAAGAAATCATCGACGAGCTGCTGTCACGGGTGACGCGTGGATTCGACAGCCGACACATCCCCTAGAAACAGAGAAATCATCGACGACCTGCTCTCACGGGTGACGCGTTGATTCGACAGCCAACACTGCCCCTAGAAACTGAGAAATCATCGACGAGCTGCTGTCACGGGTGACGCGTGGATTCCACAACCGACAGAGCCCCTAGAAACTGAGAAATCAGCGACGACCTGCTGTCACGGGTGACGCGTGGATTCCACATCCGACACAACCCCTAGGGATTCAGCAATCATCGACGTACTGCTGTCACGGGTGGCGCGTGGATTCCACATCCGACACAACCCCTAGGGACTGAGAAATCAATGACGACATGCTCTCAAGGGTGACGCGTTGATTCGACAGCCGACAGCGGCCTAAAAACTGAGAAATCATCGACGAACTGCTCTCACGGGTGACGCGTTGATTCGACAGCCGACACCGCCCCTAGAAACTAAGAAATCATCGACGAGCTGCTGTCACGGGTGACGCGTGGATTCGAGAGCCGACACATCCCCTAGAAACTGAGAAATCATCGACGACCTGCTCTCACGGGTGACGCGTTGATTCGACAGCCGACACCGCCCCTAGAAACTAAGAAATCATCGACGAGCTGCTGTCACGGGTGACGCGTGGATTCGACAGCCGACACATCCCCTAGAAACTGAGAAATCATCGACGACCTGCTCTCACGGGTGACGCGTTGATTCGACAGCCAACACTGCCCCTAGAAACTGAGAAATCATCGACGAGCTGCTGTCACGGGTGACGCGTGGATTCCACAACCGACAGAGCCCCTAGAAACTGAGAAATCAGCGACGACCTGCTGTCACGGGTGACGCGTGGATTCCACATCCGACACAGCCCCTAGGGATTCAGCAATCATCGACGTACTGCTGTCACGGGTGGCGCGTGGATTCCACATCCGACACAACCCCTAGGGACTGAGAAATCAATGACGACATGCTCTCAAGGGTGACGCGTTGATTCGACAGCCAACACTGCCCCTAGAAACTGAGAAATCATCGACGAGCTGCTGTCACGGGTGACGCGTGGATTCCACAACCGACAGAGCCCCTAGAAACTGAGAAATCAGCGACGACCTGCTGTCACGGGTGACGCGTGGATTCCACATCCGACACAGCCCCTAGGGATTCAGCAATCATCGACGTACTGCTGTCACGGGTGGCGCGTGGATTCCACATCCGACACAACCCCTAGGGACTGAGAAATCAATGACGACATGCTCTCAAGGGTGACGCGTTGATTCGACAGCCGACAGCGGCCTAAAAACTGAGAAATCATCGACGAACTGCTCTCACGGGTGACGCGTTGATTCGACAGCCGACACCGCCCCTAGAAACTAAGAAATCATCGACGAGCTGCTGTCACGGGTGACGCGTGGATTCGAGAGCCGACACATCCCCTAGAAACTGAGAAATCATCGACGACCTGCTCTCACGGGTGACGCGTTGATTCGACAGCCGACACCGCCCCTAGAAACTAAGAAATCATCGACGAGCTGCTGTCACGGGTGACGCGTGGATTCGACAGCCGACACATCCCCTAGAAACTGAGAAATCATCGACGACCTGCTCTCACGGGTGACGCGTTATTCGACAGCCGACACCGCCCCTAGAAACAAAGAAATCATCGACGAGCTGCTGTCACGGGTGACGCGTGGATTCGACAGCCGACACATCCCCTAGAAACTGAGAAATCATCGACGACCTGCTCTCACGGGTGACGCGTTGATTCGACAGCCTAAACCGCCCCTAGAAACTCAGAAATCATCGACGAGCTGCTGTCACGGGTGACGCGTGGATTCGACAGCCGACAGGGCCCCTAGGGACTGAGAAATCATCGACGACCTACTCTCACGGGTGACGCGTTGATTCGACAGCCGACACCGGCCTAAAAACTGAGAAATCAACGACGAGCTGCTGTCACGGGTGACGCGTGGATTCGACAGCCGACACATCCCCTAGAAACTGAGAAATCATCGACGACCTGCTCTCACGGGTGACGCGTTGATTCGACAGCCGACACCGCCCCTAGAAACAAAGAAATCATCGACGAGCTGCTGTCACGGGTGACGCGTGGATTCGACAGCCGACACATCCCCTAGAAACTGAGAAATCATCGACGACCTGCTCTCACGGGTGACGCGTTGATTCGACAGCCGACACCGCCCCTAGAAACTGAGAAATCATCGACGAGCTGCTGTCACGGGTGACGCGTGGATTCGACAGCCGACACATCCCCTAGAAACTGAGAAATCATCGACGACCTGCTCTCAGGGGTGACGCGTTGATTCGACAGCCGACACCGCCCCTAGAAACTGAGAAATCATCGACGAGCTGCTGTCACGGGTGACGCGTGGATTCGACAGCCGACACATCCCCTAGAAACTGAGAAATCATCGACGACCTGCTCTCACGGGTGACGCGTTGATTCGACAGCCGACAGGGCCCCTAGGGACTGAGAAATCATCGACGACCTGCTCTGACGGGTGACGCGTGGATTCGACAGCCGACACAGCCCCTAGCGACTCAGCAATCATCGACGAACTGCTCTCACGGGTGACGTGTTGATTCGGCAGTCGACACCGCCCCTAGAAACTTGGAAATCATAAACGAGCTGCTGTCACGGGTGACGCGTGGATTCGACAGCCGACAGGGCCCCTAGGGACTGAGAAATCATCGACAACCTGCTCTCACGGGTGACGCGTTGATTCGACAGCCTAAACCGCCCCTAGAAACTCAGAAATCATCGACGAGCTGCTGTCACGGGTGACGCGTGGATTCGACAGCCGATAGGGCCCCTAGGGACTGAGAAATCATCGACGACCTGCTCTCACGGGTGACGCGTTGATTCGACAGCCGACACCGGCCTAAAAACTGAGAAATCAACGACGAGCTGCTGTCACAGGTGACGCGTGGATTCGACAGCCGACACAGCACCTAGGGACTCAGCAATCATCGACGAACTGCTCTCACGGGTGACGCGTTGATTCGACAGCCGACACCGCCCCTAGAAACTAAGAAATCATCGACGAGCTGCTGTCACGGGTGACACGTGGATTCGACAGCCGACACATCCCCTAGAAACAGAGAAATCATCGACGACCTGCTCTCACGGGTGACGCGTTGATTCGACAGCCAACACTGCCCCTAGAAACTGAGAAATCATCGACGAGCTGCTGTCACGGGTGACGCGTGGATTCCACAACCGACAGAGCCCCTAGAAACTGAGAAATCAGCGACGACCTGCTGTCACGGGTGACGCGTGGATTCCACATCCGACACAGCCCCTAGGGATTCAGCAATCATCGACGTACTGCTGTCACGGGTGGCGCGTGGATTCCACATCCGACACAACCCCTAGGGACTGAGAAATCAATGACGACATGCTCTCAAGGGTGACGCGTTGATTCGACAGCCGACAGCGGCCTAAAAACTGAGAAATCAACGACGAGCTGCTGTCACGGGTGACGCGTGGATTCGACAGCCGACACAGCACCTAGGGACTCAGCAATCATCGACGAACTGCTCTCACGGGTGACGCGTTAATTCGACAGCCGACACCGCCCCTAGAAACTAAGAAATCATTGACGAGCTGCTGTCACGGGTGACGCGTGGATTCGACAGCCGACACATCCCCTAGAAACTGAGAAATCATCGACGACCTGCTCTCACGGGTGACGCGTTGATTCGACAGCCGACACTGCCCCTAGAAACTGAGAAATCATCGACGAGCTGCTATCACGGGTGACGCGTGGATTCGACAGCCGACACATCCCCTAGAAACTGAGAAATCATCGACGACCTGCTCTCACGGGTGACGCGTTGATTCGACAGCCGACACCGCCCCTAGAAACTAAGAAATCATCGACGAGCTGCTGTCACGGGTGACGCGTGGATTCGACAGCCGACACATCCCCTAGGGACTGAGAAATCATCGACGACCTGCTCTCACGGGTGATGCGTGGATTCGACAGCCGACACAGCCCCTAGCGACTCAGCAATCATCGATGAACTGCTCTCACGGGTGACGTGTTGATTCGGCAGTCGACACCGCCCCTAGAAACTTGGAAATCATCAACGAGCTGCTGTCACGGGTGACGCGTGGATTCGACAGCCGACAGGGCCCCTAGGGACTGAGAAATCATCGACAACCTGCTCTCACGGGTGACGCGTTGATTCGACAGCCTAAACCGCCCCTAGAAACTCAGAAATCATCGACGAGCTGCTGTCACGTGTGACGCGTGGATTCGACAGCCGACAGGGCCCCTAGGGACTGAGAAATCATCGACGACCTGCTCTCACGGGTGACGCGTTGATTCGACAGCCGACACCGGCCTAAAAACTGAGAAATCAACGACGAGCTGCTGTCACGGGTGACGCGTGGATTCGACAGCCGACACAGCACCTAGGGACTCAGCAATCATCGACGAACTGCTCTCACGGGTGACGCGTTGATTCGACAGCCGACACCGCCCCTAGAAACTAAGAAATCATCGACGTGCTGCTGTCACGGGTGACGCGTGGATTCGACAGCCGACACATCCCCTAGAAACTGAGAAATCATCGACGACCTGCTCTCACGGGTGACGCGTTGATTCGACAGCCGACACTGCCCCTAGAAACTGAGAAATCATCGACGAGCTGCTGTCACGGGTGACGCGTGGATTCCAAAACCGACAGAGCCCCTAGAAACTGAGAAATCAGCGACGACCTGCTGTCACGGGTGACACGTGGATTCCACATCCGACACAGCCCCTAGGGATTGAGCAATCATCGACGTACTGCTGTCACGGGTGGCGCGTGGATTCCACATCCGACACAACCCCTAGGGACTGAGAAATCAATGACGACATGCTCTCAAGGGTGACGCGTTGATTCGACAGCCGACAGCGGCCTAAAAACTGAGAAATCAACGACGAGCTGCTATCACGGGTGACGCGTGGATTCGACAGCCGACACAGCACCTAGGGACTCAGCAATCATCGACGAACTGCTCTCACGGGTGACGCGTTAATTCGACAGCCGACACCGCCCCTAGAAACTAAGAAATCATGGACGAGCTGCTGTCACGGGTGACGCGTGGATTCGACAGCCGACACATCCCCTAGAAACTGAGAAATCATCGACGACCTGCTCTCACGGGGGACGCGTTGATTCGACAGCCGACACTGCCCCTAGAAACTGAGAAATCATCGACGAGCTGCTGTCACGGGTGACGCGTGGATTCGACAGCCGACACATCCCCTAGAAACTGAGAAATCATCGACGACCTGCTCTCACGGGTGACGCGTTGATTCGACAGCCGACACCGCCCCTAGAAACTAAGAAATCATCGACGAGCTGCTGTCACGGGTGACGCGTGGATTCGACAGCCGACACATCCCCTAGAAACTGAGAAATCATCGACGACCTGCTCTCACGGGTGACGCGTTGATTCGACAGCCGACAGGGCCCCTAGGGACTGAGAAATCATCGACGACCTGCTCTCACGGGTGACGCGTGGATTCGACAGCCGACACAGCCCCTAGGGACTCAGCAATCATCGACGAACTGCTCTCACGGGTGACGTGTTGATTCGGCAGTCGACACCGCCCCTAGAAACTTGGAAATCATCAACGAGCTGCTGTCACGGGTGACGCGTGGATTCGACAGCCGACAGGGCCCCTAGGGACTGAGAAATCATCGACAACATGCTCTCACGGGTGACGCGTTGATTCGACAGCCTAAACCGCCCCTAGAAACTCAGAAATCATCGACGAGCTGCTGTCACGGGTGACGCGTGGATTCGACAGCCGACAGGGCCCCTAGGGACTGAGAAATCATCGACGACCTGCTCTCACGGGTGACGCGTTGATTCGACAGCCGACACCGGTGTTGCGATGTCGCGGTCGCACAAATTAATTACCCTAGCTTCAAACACAACACACAAGATAGTATAGAGCAAGCAAGGGGTCGATCCCACGAGGAAGATTCAAGTCAGATTTTTATGCTAGATGATATGCAATTTGGGGGGGGGGGTTGGACGTTATCTAGGCTAAAGCAAAAGAAAACAGAAAACTATCAAACTAAATTTAATAAAATCAGAAAATTATCAAGAGAACAAACCTTGGTCACAAGCACACATCCACCTACAGAAATCAGAACTGATCATGGAAACGAAACATCAATTTATATTCTGAATATTTATCTCTTCTTAACATTGGTTAGTTAACGGATCCGCCGTATAACTAGCCCTAACCATCAAACAACCACAGTGTCCGCACTAGTAATTTAATTCAATGGCAGCCTTAAGAACTAGATAAGTTGATTAATCAAGAAAACATAACTGTCCGCAGTCTATGTTTGATTTGATTGAATGTTCTCCCTAAGATTAATAATGTAGATCCGCCACAATTATTAAACTCAGTTGCTTCACAAGTTCATATACCACAACTCCGGTTTTGATATCAAACTTAACAATAGATTGTCTACAATAATAACTTAGAGTCCGCTCTAGCAATTAAAATAAACAATCATAGGAAAAATAAGCATAGGAGAACAAACATATTCATCATATAAACTGAAAAGAAAAAGTAAAATAAATCTCACAGTTCTTGAAATTCGAAGGTTTCCGTGTCCTTGCAACCAAGAAAAAGTGTTTAGCCTTGCATGTTTGTTGAACAACTAATCAAAAAGAAGAAAGAATGCATAATTTAGGGTTTCTTAGAGGAAGGGGGCATTTTTCTCTCCTTGGCTGGCTGCTCCCCTTCTCTTCTCTCATTCTTTTTATATCCTAGGAAACCCTAGGTCTCTATTTTACAAAATAGTCCTCCATTAAGTAGACTGTTTACATTTAAGTACTTCAATAACTATTTTCCTAAAAAGGAGAAATAGCCTTGCATGAAATCTTCAAGCTTTGATTTAGAGGAGCTAAATTGCTGAAATAAAAACTTGGATATTGGTTTAAATGCTTCGGAATGTCATTTGGACTCGTTTCTTCACGAAACCTGTTTGCTGGCAGAATTCAGATGTCATCTTTGAAAAATCATATCTCCCTCATATGACATCGTTTTTGGCTGCAATTTTGAGCGTTTATATAACTTTGAGTCATGAATCCAACAAAATTGAGTTTGCATCAATTGGACTTCTGTAGCTCCAGATATTCAAGTTGGAATGGCCAAAGGTCAACACTGGCAGATTGCGAGATTTGACTTTGAAGGCTGCGATTTCCATGCTCTTCCTTATTTTATTTTCTTGCCTTAGATGTCCAGAAAGGTATGGATGTTACCTTTTTAATTCCACTGGAATCACTTCATTTCAACCTCTAGAGCTCACGCTCTGCACAAAACATCGACTGAAGGTCAAATCTGCCAATTATCTCCAATTTACTCCTTTTTGCATCTTTCATCCAAAAGTGCCTTCAAAACATAAAACAAAGAATATCAAGGCATTTTATATATAAAACATAGGCAAAACACTAGTTAAATGTGGGTGAAACTATTGAATAATATGGTTGCATCAAATACCCCCACACTTACCTCTTGCTCGTCCTCGAGAAAGGATAGGTAAAACCAAATTGAAGTTAAATTAAATGAAATCACTATGACTAATCTTCTAATCTCCCATCAATATCCAAGAATATATGCATTATAAACAAGAACACAATTAAGAAGGATAAAGAGTATAAATTTTCATGAATTTATTTACATGTAAACTTCAAAACTTAATTAATCGTCGGGATTTAAATGAAATCTATGCCATGCCAAAGTGATAGGTCCTCTCATTGATATACACTCCAACACTCACGTGTTTAGGGCTTATGTGTTTAAATCTCTCAAATTCAATCAATGAATATGTTCTACTATAAGCTTGCTCTTCAATCTCATCTCCATTAATAACATATTACAAACAATGCATGAATCAAAAGGTCTTATTTTCTGGTTGTAATGGGGCTAAGGTAAAGGTGAGGTAAAAGAGAGTAAAAGAAAAAGGTTCAAACCAAAGAAAGTAGAGCATTCTGAAAAATGATATTTCAAACAAGATATTCCATCGAAGCACATAAATTTTCCATCTTTAATCACCAATGCTTAACTTCTTTTGATTTCAAGCTTTTTCAATATAAAATCTTAAGAACATAAAGGAACACTTTTTTCTTTTTCTTTTTTTTTTTCTGTATTTTTTTTTTTATTTTTTTTACCTTTGGCAACTTTGCCCATCTTTTCATCAAACATCACTTCTTCTTTCTTTTCACATAATTTCCAACCATAATTCCATGAAATATCACTAGTATATGCTCTACTAATCCTTGGCCAAGGGAAAAGGAAAACATATAAAGTTAAGGCTTATACATGGATAAAGCAAAGAAAAGATAAACAAGCTCAAAAGGGGTTTACTAAGGATAATATGCTTTAGGTTGGCTTTTTGGCTCAAATGGTTAAAATTCCTAATGCCTTTATCATCTTCATGTATGTATGTAATATGAATGTAATCTCAACAAGATATGAAGCAAGTTCTAAAGATACATATCATTGAAAGAAGGCACAATCAAAGAATATAATGTTGAAGGCTCAAAAGCTTGCATTGGTATAACACTATAAAGTCAACATGGCATATTCTCAAAGTCAATCCCTAAACCAATTAAACCTTAAAACTTGCATGCACACTCCTTCATTTGATTTATATCTTCATCTATCTCAACTAATTCTCATACATAATACTCATATTCTCAAAAACCAATGGGAGTTCAAAAGATCAAACATAATTTTTTTTTATTTTGAAAAATAACAAAGAAAACCAAAATTAGAAAACCAACATTCTCCCAATACCCCCACACTTAAAACATAACATTGTCCTCAATGTTAAAATAAAAGAAAAGGAATATTGGAGAATGACAAAAATAAAGTAAAATGCGAAAAATAAAAGACAAGGGAAAAAGAAAGCAAATCTTTTTTTTTTTTTTTGTGCTGGGTTGCCTCCCAGTAAGCGCTTTTGTTTTATGTCATTGGCTCGACATGTTGCATGCTTATTCTTCATAGATTGGTTCAGCTAACTCCGCAGAAGCGGTGAGTTCTGTCGTCCAACCTTCATAGAAAGGTTTCAAGCGATGCCCATTGACCTTGAGTACTTTGTTGGTTTCTAAACTTGTAATTTCAACTGCACCATAAGAAAAAACATTAGAAACAACAAATGGTCCAATCCAACGAGAGCGTAACTTTCCAGGAAAAAGTTTCAAACGCGAATGATAAAGAAGGACTTTGTCTCCAACATTAAACTCTTTTCTTGTAATCATTCGGTCATGGAGACTCTTAGTCTTTTCTTTATAAATCCTTGCATTCTCGTAAGCATCATTTCGAATCTCTTCCAACTCTTGCAATTGCAACTTTCTTGCAATCCCAGCAGCATCATAATCCATGTTACATTTTTTAATGGCCCAAAAAGCTTTGTGTTCAAGCTCCACCGGTAGATGACATGCTTTTCCATAAATCATCCTATAAGGTGACATTCCTATAGGTGATTTGTAAGCAGTCCGATAAGCCCAAAGTGCATCACCAAGTCGTAGACTCCAATCTCGCCGGTTAGGTTGCACTGTCTTCTCCAAAATGGACTTGATTTCTCGATTTGAAATTTCAGCTTGGCCATTCGTTTGAGGATGGTATGCTGTGGAAGTTCGATGAGTCACATGATATTTGCGTAACAATGCTTCCATTGAACGATTGCAAAAATGAGTGCCACGATCACTAATGATAGCTTTAGGGATTCCAAACCTGTCAACTATGTGAGTCCTGACAAAATCTAAAACAACCTTAGCATCGTTAGTTCGTGTGGCTTTCGCCTCAATCCATTTGGACACATAATCAACAGCAAGAAGGATATAAAGATTGCCAAAAGAAGAAGGAAATGGACCCATAAAATCAATACCCCAAACATCAAAAATTTCACTCACAAGAATATTTGTTAAAGGCATTTGATTCTTGTGAGTGATATTACCTGTTTTTTGGCATTTTTCACATGATTTGCAAAAATGATATGCATCCTTAAAAATAGAAGGCCAATAAAAACCACTTTCAAGTACCTTGTGGGCCGTTCTTTTTGCTCCAAAATGCCCACCACAAGAATGAGAATGACAAAAGGTAAGAATGGAATGAAATTCATCTTGTGGTACACATCTCCTAACTACTTGATCCACACAAAATTTCCACAGATAAGGAGTATCCCAAAAATAATATTTAGCATCAGCTCGTAACTTGTCTTTTTGGGATGTAGACAAACCTGGAGGGAATTCTTTGGTGACTAAATAGTTCACCAAATCAGCATACCATGATCTTGTAGAGGAATGTAACACATACAACTGCTCATCGGAGAATGTCTCTCTTATTGTTTCGGTTTGTATATCCTCAGTCCTTAGTCGGCTCAAGTGATCAGCCACATGATTTTCGGCACCTTTTTTGTCTTTGATCTCAAGATCAAATTCTTGTAAAAGCAAGATCCACCTAATCAATCTTGGTTTGGACTCCTTTTTCTTCAAAAGATACCTTAAAGCTGCATGATCAGTAAAAACAATGACTTTTGTACCAAGTAGATATGACCTAAATTTTTCAAGAGCAAACACCACTGCAAAAAGTTCCTTTTCAGTTGTATGGTAATTGCATTGTGCACCGTCCAACATGCGGGAAGCATAGGCGATAACATGCAAATTCTTCCCAATTCTTTGCCCAAGGACAGCCCCTACCGCATAGTCACTTGCATCACACATTATCTCAAAAGGCTCATCCCAATTTGGTGGTTGGATGATAGGGGCAGATGTGACACGCCTCTTAAGCTCATCATGGGCATCTTTACATGCTTGATCAAACACAAAATCCACTTCTTTGGCTAATAGTTTGCACAAGGGTGCTGTAATCTTTGAGAAATCTTTAATAAAGCGTCGATAGAAACCTGCATGGCCAAGAAAAGAACGAATTTCCCTCACGTAGGAGGGGTAAGGCAATGATGAAATAACGTCTATTTTAGCTTTATCAACCTCTAATCCACGTGAAGACACAACATGCCCAAGAACTATTCCTTGTTCTACCATAAAATAACACTTCTCATAGTTTAAGACAAGGTTAGTTTCAATGCACCTTTTCAAGATCAAAGATAAATTTTCTAGACATTTATCAAAAGAATCACCATACACCGTGAAATCATCCATGAAAACCTCAATTATTCTTTCAACATAGTCAGAAAAAATACTCATCATGCATCTTTGAAAAGTTGCAGGTGCATTACAGAGACCAAAGGGCATTCTCCTATATGCATATGTACCAAATGGACATGTAAATGTAGTCTTTTCTTGATCCTCAGGATTAATAACAATCTGATTGTATCCACTATATCCATCAAGAAAGCAATAAAAAGACTTACCTGCTAGGCGTTCAAGCATTTGATCCATGAATGGTAATGGAAAATGATCTTTGCGTGTAGCAAGATTTAGCTTTCTGTAATCAACACACATTCTCCATCCACTCGAGATGCGAGTAGGAATGAGCTCATCATTTTTGTTTTTCACCAACGTGATTCCGGTCTTTTTAGGCACCACATGGATTGGCGCAACCCATTTACTGTCCGTGATGGGATAAATGACTCCTGCATCTAACAGATTTAAAATTTCAGCTTTCACTACCTCCATCATAGGCGGGTTCAACCTCCTTTGCATTTCCCTTGTTGGTTTCACATTGTCCTCCAATAGTATGTGATGCATACACATTGAGGGACTAATGCCCTTGATGTCAGCTAAAGTCCATCCAATGGCCGTCTTGTGATCACATAACAATTTCACAAGTTTTTCCTCTTGCGTATTTGTCAAACCTGATGCTATAATAACGGGAAGTGTATTGTTGTCGCCAATGAATACATACTTCAAATTATCGGGCAAAGGTTTCAATTCTAACTCGGGTGCCTGTAAAATAGATGGCAAAAGCTTTTTATGTGAGAGTACTAAATCAACAAAGACATTACCATGGGGAACAGTTTGCAATGATTGCAAAGCCAATGCTGATTCGTGCACGTTTTGGGGAACACATATGTGCCTCTCCATCTCTTCTATCTCGGTAAAATCATAGCCATAGCTCAAAGCTACGCTTAATCCATCCTCACAATCAAAATCAAAAACTTGCTGCACACACTTATCAACTTGGTCATAGCATGTGATAGAATAAACATTGCTATAAGGATATTTCATTGCATCATGAAAATTAAATTCAATCTTTTCATCTCCTACTTCCATAGACAAAGTATCCTTACCACAATCTATCCTTGTATTGGCAGTTTTCAAGAATGGTCTCCCAAACAATATAGGAGTGCTGTTTGATGAATCACAAGAATCATGTTCCATATCAAGAATATAAAAGTCGCATGGAATGACCAAACTATCAATCTTAACTAGGACATCTTCTATCACACCAAGTGGGTAAACAAAACTACGATCCGCAAGTTGTATTACAATGCTAGTTTTATTCAAAGGCTCAAGACTAAGAGAATCATAAACATGTTTGGGCATAACACTAATGGATGCACCTAAATCGCATAAAGCTCTTTTAAAACTAGCATTACCAATAACACATGGGATAGTAAACGCACCTGGGTCTTTTTGTTTCAAAGGCAGATTCTTTTGAACAACGGCAGATACAACTTCACCCATACTTACCGTTTCATGACCTTTCAGTTTGAAAGCTCTCTTAGTAGTACACAACTCCTTCAAGAATTTTGCATACTTGGGAATTTGCTTGATAGCATCAAGCAAAGGAATGTTGAGTTCTACTTTCTTGAAAACCTCTAAAATCTCTTTTTCTTTGTCCTCTTTCTTTGACCTAGAAGAACTCACAGGAAAGGGTGGAATTGTTTTAAAACTGGAAGTCATTGATTGAGGACTTACCTTTAGAGTGTTGGTCGTGGTTTCAATTTGTGAAGGAGAAGGATGTTTCTTTTTTGTACTCAATTCAGTTTCTATCTCTTCTTCTTCCTCCATCTCAATTTGTTTCGACCTTTTCTCTTCAAGTTCTTTCCCACTTCGCAGCATGATCGCACTAACATTCTCTTTTGGATTCAATGCTTGGGAGGGCAATTTTCCATTCATTTGTGCTTCCAATTTCCCCACACTTGAAGCTACTTGCCCCATTTGCTTCTCCAAGTTGTGAATACTTGACCTTGTTTCCTGTTGAAAAGACATGACATTTTGTTGCAAGGTCACAGTGTTAGAAGCCAAAGTTTTCATCATCTCACGAAGATCATCACTGGATGACGACCCCATAACATTGGAGTTTGTGAATGAAGGGGGTTGTCTTGCTTGATAATTCTGTTGGGGCTGAAATCCATGGGGATGGAATTGTCGGCCTTGATTGCCTTGTTGAGGCTGGTTCCCATACCGTAGGTTGGGATGATCTCTCCATCCAGGATTGTACGTGTGGGAAAAAGGATCATACTTACGCTGAGGTTGCCCATTGAATGCTCCATCCACTGCATTAGCTTGTTCAATGTAATCTTCTTGCATTGTTGGGCACATATCTGAAGCATGTCCTTGTAAGGAGCATATGCTACAAACTTTCACCTGCTGTACATTGCCACAAGCCAAAGAACGCATAAGAGAAGTAAGATCATTAACTTTATTCTCAAGGTTAGAAATACTTATCTCATTTACTCGTTTATTTGCAAAGTCTCCACGAGTGCCAAACTGTTTCGAGTTGGCTGCCATGTTTGAGATCAATTGGCGTGCAGCCTCGGGTGTCTTATCTACCAATGCCCCTCCACTTGCAGCATCAATGATACTACGGTCAGTAGGCATCAATCCTTCATAGAAATATTGAATGAGCAGCTGATCGGGTATTTGATGATGAGGGCATTGAATGCACAGTTGCTCAAATCTTTCCCAATACTCGGAAAGTGTCTCTCCATGAGATTGTCGAATCCCACATATTTCTTTCCTTATGTTGGCAACTCGAGATGCTGGGAAATACTTCTCAAGGAAGATCTTCTTCATGCCATTCCACGTTCCAATTGAACCTGGGAGAATGGAGAAAAGCCATACCTTTGCTGCCCCTTTTAAAGAGAAAGGGAAAGCTTTCAACTTAACCTGTTCTTCATCAACTCCATTCGGTTTCATGCCAACGCAAACCATATGGAATTCCTTGAGATGAGTATGAGGATCTTCTCCTGCAAGACCATTGAAAGTTGGTAGCAAATGTATAAACCAGATTTGAGCTCAAAGTTTACATTATTGTCGATGTTTATGCACAATGGCTGATTTTCCACGTTAGGAGCAGCAAGCTCCTTGAGTGTTTGTTGTTGTGCAACAGCCATGGTGTTAAGGCGAGCTTCTTTTCGTAACCTGCGTAAAGTTTTTTCTATTTCGAGATCCAAATGCACTTGAATTTGATTAGTAGAACGGGTTACTGGCATAAATCATCAAGAAAATTCAAAATAAACCAACCACACAAGAGATCGAAAACAATGCAAATTGTACGAAAATCCTACGGTAGAAAACAAAAACTGCCTAAAAACCCTAGAAAACAGCGGAATTTGGCCTCGATAGGGTGGGGCTAGTGGTTTACCACTAGTCCTGTTTAGAACGTTGTTTCCCTTCAGGAAACAAATGGCCGATACCTAATTCCACCAAAAAAATCTGTTTTGAACAGTACCGCTGCCGTAATGAACAGTACCGCAACAAACAAAAATTCTGTTTTTTTTTTTTCAGAAAAAGAAATAACAATCACAGCAAATAAAAATAATAGCACAAGAATCAACTAAAATTACTTCCCCGGCAACGGCGCCAAAATTTGTTGCGATGTCGCGGTCGCACAAATTAATTACCCTAGCTTCAAACACAACACACAAGATAGTATAGAGCAAGCAAGGGGTCGATCCCACGAGGAAGATTCAAGTCAGATTTTTATGCTAGATGATATGCAATTTGGGGGGGGGGGGGTTGGACGTTATCTAGGCTAAAGCAAAAGAAAACAGAAAACTATCAAACTAAATTTAATAAAATCAGAAAATTATCAAGAGAACAAACCTTGGTCACAAGCACACATCCACCTACAGAAATCAGAACTGATCATGGAAACGAAACATCAATTTATATTCTGAATATTTATCTCTTCTTAACATTGGTTAGTTAACGGATCCGCCGTATAACTAGCCCTAACCATCAAACAACCACAGTGTCCGCACTAGTAATTTAATTCAATGGCAGCCTTAAGAACTAGATAAGTTGATTAATCAAGAAAACATAACTGTCCGCAGTCTATGTTTGATTTGATTGAATGTTCTCCCTAAGATTAATAATGTAGATCCGCCACAATTATTAAACTCAGTTGCTTCACAAGTTCATATACCACAACTCCGGTTTTGATATCAAACTTAACAATAAATTGTCTACAATAATAACTTAGAATCCGCTCTAGCAATTAAAATAAACAATCATAGGAAAAATAAGCATAGGAGAACAAACATATTCATCATATAAACTGAAAAGAAAAGGTAAAATAAATCTCACAGTTCTTGAAATTCGAAGGTTTCCGTGTCCTTGCAACCAAGAAAAAGTGTTTAGCCTTGCATGTTTGTTGAACAACTAATCAAAAAGAAGAAAGAATGCATAATTTAGGGTTTCTTAGAGGAAGGGGGCATTTTTCTCTCCTTGGCTGGCTGCTCCCCTTCTCTTCTCTCATTCTTTTTATATCATAGGAAACCCTAGGTCTCTATTTTACAAAATAGTCCTCCATTAAGTAGACTGTTTACATTTAAGTACTTCAATAACTATTTTCCTAAAAAGGAGAAATAGCCTTGCATGAAATCTTCAAGCTTTGATTTAGAGGAGCTAAATTGCTGAAATAAAAACTTGGATATCGGTTTAAATGCTTCGGAATGTCATTTGGACTCGTTTCTTCACGAAACCTGTTTGCTGGCAGAATTCAGATGTCATCTTTGAAAAATCATATCTCCCTCATATGACATCGTTTTTGGCTGAAATTTTGAGCGTTTATATAACTTTGAGTCATGAATCCAACAAAATTGAGTTTGCATCAATTGGACTTCTGTAGCTCCAGATATTCAAGTTGGAATGGCCAAAGGTCAACACTGGCAGATTGCGAGATTTGACTTTGAAGGCTGCGATTTCCATGCTCTTCCTTATTTTATTTTCTTGCCTTAGATGTCCAGAAAGGTATGGATGTTACATTTTTAATTCCACTGGAATCACTTCATTTCAACCTCTAGAGCTCACGCTCTGCACAAAACATCGACTGAAGGTCAAATCTGCCAATTATCTCCAATTTACTCCTTTTTGCATCTTTCATCCAAAAGTGCCTTCAAAACATAAAACAAAGAATATCAAGGCATTTTATATATAAAACATAGGCAAAACACTAGTTAAATGTGGGTGAAACTATTGAATAATATGGTTGCATCAACCGGCCTAAAAACTGAGAAATCAACGACGAGCTGCTGTCACGGGTGACGCGTGGATTCGACAGCCGACACAGCACCTAGGGACTCAGCAATCATCGACGAACTGCTCTCACGGGTGACGCGTTGATTCGACAGCCGACACCGCCCCTAGAAACCAAGAAATCATCGACGAGCTGCTGTCACGGGTGACGCGTGGATTCGACAGCCGACACATCCCCTAGAAACTGAGAAATCATCGACGACCTGCTCTCACGGGTGACGCGTTGATTCGACAGCCGACACTGCCCCTAGAAACTGAGAAATAATCGACGAGCTGCTGTCACGGGTGACGCGTGGATTCCACAACCGACAGAGCCCCTAGAAACTGAGAAATCAGCGACGACCTGCTGTTACGGGTGACGCGTGGATTCCACATCCGACACAGCCCCTAGGGATTGAGCAATCATCGACGTACTGCTGTCACGGGTGGCGCGTGGATTCCACATCCGACACAACCCCTAGGGACTGAGAAATCAATGACGACATGCTCTCAAGGGTGACGCGTTGATTCGACAGCCGACAGCGGCCTAAAAACTGAGAAATCAACGACGAGTTGCTGTCACGGGTGACGCGTGGATTCGACAGCCGACACAGCACCTAGGGACTCAGCAATCATCGACGAACTGCTTTCACGGGTGACGCGTTAATTCGACAGCCGACACCGCCCCTAGAAACTAAGAAATCATTGACGAGCTGCTGTCACGGGTGACGCGTGGATTCGACAGCCGACACATCCCCTAGAAACTGAGAAATCATCGACGACCAGCTCTCACGGGTGACGCGTTGATTCGACAGCCGATAGGGCCCCTAGGGACTGAGAAATCATCGACGACCTACTCTCACGGGTGACGCGTGGATTCGACAGCCGACACAGCCCCTAGGGACTCAGTAATCATCGACGAACTGCTCTCACGGGTGACGTGTTGATTCGGCAGTCGACACCGCCCCTAGAAACTTGGAAATCATCAACGAGCTGCTGTCACGGGTGACGCGTGGATTCGACAGCCGACAGGGCCCCTAGGGACTGAGAAATCATCGACAACCTGCTCTCACGGTTGACGCGTTGATTCGACAGCCTAAACCGCCCCTAGAAACTCAGAAATCATCGACGAGCTGCTGTCACGGGTGACGCGTGGATTCGACAGCCGACAGGGCCCCTAGGGACTGAGAAATCATCGACGACCTGCTCTCACGGGTGACGCGTTGATTCGACAGCCGACACCGGCCTAAAAACTGAGAAATCAACGACGAGCTGCTGTCACGGGTGACGCGTGGATTCGACAGCCGACACAGCACCTAGGGACTCAGCAATCATCGACGAACTGCTCTCACGGGTGACGCGTTGATTCGACAGCCGACACCGCCCCTAGAAACTAAGAAATCATCGACGAGCTCCTGTCACGGGTGACGCGTGGATTCGAGAGCCGACACATCCCTAGAAACTGAGAAATCATCAACGACCTGCTCTCACGGGTGACGCGTTGATTCGACAGCCGACACTGCCCCTAGAAACTGAGAAATCATCGACGAGCTGCTGTCACGGGTGACGCGTGGATTCGACAGCCGACACATCCCCTAGAAATTGAGAAATCATCGACGACCTGCTCTCACGGGTGACGCATTGATTCGACAGCCGACACCGCCCCTAGAAACTAAGAAATCATCGACGAGCTGCTGTCACGGGTGACGCGTGGATTCGACAGCCGACACATCCCCTAGAAACTGAGAAATCATCGACGACCTGCTCTCACAGGTGACGCGTTGATTCGACAGCCGACAGGACCACTAGGGACTGAGAAATCATCGACGACCTGCTCTCACGGGTGACGCGTGGATTCGACAGCCGACAGGACCCCTAGGGACTGAGAAATCATCGACGACCTGCTCTCACGGGTGACGCGTGGATTCGATAGCCGACACAGCCCCTAGGGACTCAGCAATCATCGACGAACTGCTCTCACGGGTGACGTGTTGATTCGGCAGTCGACACCGCCCCTAGAAACTTGGAAATCATCAACGAGCTGCTGTCACGGGTGACGCGTTGATTCGACAGCCGACAGGGCCCCTAGGGACTGAGAAATCATCGACAACCTGCTCTCACGGGTGACGCGTGGATTCGACAGCCGACACATCCCCTAGAAACTGAGAAATCATCGACGACCAGCTCTCACGGGTGACGCGTGGATTCGACAGCCGACAGGGCCCCTAGGGACTGAGAAATCATCGACGACCTGCTCTCACGGGTGACGCGTTGATTCGACAGCCGACACCGGCCTAAAAACTGAGAAATCAACGACGAGCTGCTGTCACGGGTGACGCGTGGATTCGACAGCTGACACAGCACCTAGGGACTCAGCAATCATCGACGAACTTCTCTCACGGGTGACGCGTTGATTCGACAGCCGACACCGCCCCTAGAAACTAATAAATCATCGACGACCTGCTTTCACGGGTGACGCGTGGATTCGACAGCCGACACATCCCCTAGAAACTGAGAAATCATCGACGACCTGCTCTCACGGGTGACGTGTTGATTCGACAGCCGACATTGCCCCTAGAAACTGAGAAATCATCGACGAGCTGCTGTCACGGGTGACGCGTGGATTCGACAGCCGACACATCCCCTAGAAACTGAGAAATCATCGACGACCTGCTCTTACGGGTGACGCGTTGATTCGACAGCCGACACCGCCCCTAGAAACTAAGAAATCATCGACGAGCTGCTGTCACGGGTGACGCGTGGATTCGACAGCCGACACATCCCCTAGAAACTGAGAAATCATCGACGACCTGCTCTTACGGGTGACGCGTTGATTCGACAGCCGACACCGCCCCTAGAAACTAAGAAATCATCGACGAGCTGCTGTCACGGGTGACGCGTGGATTCGACAGCCGACACATCCCCTAGAAACTGAGAAATCATCGACGACCTGCTCTTACGGGTGACGCGTTGATTCGACAGCCGACACCGCCCCTAGAAACTAAGAAATCATCGACGAGCTGCTGTCACGGGTGACGCGTGGATTCGACAGCCGACACATCCCCTAGAAACTGAGAAATCATCGACGACCTGCTCTCACGGGTGACGCGTTGATTCGACAGCCGACACAGCACGTAGGGACTCAGCAATCATCGACGAACTGCTCTCACGGGTGACGCGTTGATTCGACAGCCGACACCGCCCCTAGAAACTAAGAAATCATCGACGAGCTGCTGTCACGGGTGACGCGTGGATTCGACAGCCGACACATCCCCTAGAAACTGAGAAATCATCGACGAGCTGCTGTCACGGGTGACGCGTGGATTCGACAGCCGACACATCCCCTAGAAACTGAGAAATCATCGACGACCTACTCTCACGGGTGACGCGTTGATTCGACAGCCGACACCGACCCTAGAAACTAAGAAATCATCGACGAGCTGCTGTCACGGGTGACGCGTGGATTCGACAGCCGACACATCCCCTAGAAACTGAGAAATCATCGACGACCTGCTCTCACGGGTGACGCGTTGATTCGACAGCCGACACTGCCCCTAGGGACTCAGCAATCATCGACGAACTGCTCTCACGGGTGACGCGTGGATTCCACAACCGACAGAGCCCCTAGAAACTGAGAAATCAGCGACGACCTGCTGTCACGGGTGACGCGTGGATTCCACATCCGACACAGCCCCTAGGGATTGAGCAATCATCGACGTACTGCTGTCACGGGTGGCGCGTGGATTCCACATCCGACACCACCCCTAGGGACTGAGAAATCAATGACGACATGCTCTCAAGGGTGACGCGTTGATTCGACAGCCGACACATCCCCTAGAAACTGAGAAATCATCGACGACCTGCTCTCACGGGTGACTCGTTGATTCGACAGCCGACAGGGCCCCTAGGGACTGAGAAATCATCGACGAGCTGCTGTCACGGGTGACGCGTGGATTCGACAGCCGACAGGGCCCCTAGGGACTGAGAAATCATCGACGACCTGCTCTCACGGGTGACGCGTTGATTCGACAGCCTAAACCGCCCCTAGAAACTCAGAAATCATCGACGAGCTGCTGTCACGGGTGATGCGTGGATTCGACAGCCGACAGGGCCCCTAGGGACTGAGAAATCATCGACGACCTGCTCTCACGGGTGACGCGTTGATTCAACAGCCGACACCGGCCTAAAAACTGAGAAATCAACGACGAGCTGCTGTCACGGGTGACGGGTGGATTCGACAGCCGACACAGCACGTAGGGACTCAGCAATCATCGACGAACTGCTCTCACGGGTGACGCGTTGATTCGACAGCCGACACCGCCCCTAGAAACTAAGAAATCATCGACGAGCTGCTGTCACGGGTGACGCGTGGATTCGACAGCCGACACATCCCCTAGAAACTGAGAAATCATCGACGAGCTGCTGTCACGGGTGACGCGTGGATTCGACAGCCGACACATCCCCTAGAAACTGAGAAATCATCGACGACCTCCTCTCACGGGTGACGCGTTGATTCGACAGCCGACACCGCCCCTAGAAACTAAGAAATCATCGACGAGCTGCTGTCACGGGTGACGCGTGGATTCGACAGCCGACACATCCCCTAGAAACTGAGAAATCATCGACGACCTGCTCTCACGGGTGACGCGTTGATTCGACAGCCGACACTGCCCCTAGGGACTCAGCAATCATCGACGACCTGCTCTCACGGGTGACGCGTGGATTCCACAACCGACAGAGCCCCTAGAAACTGAGAAATCAGCGACGACCTGCTGTCACGGGTGACGCGTGGATTCCACATCCGACACAGCCCCTAGGGATTGAGCAATCATCGACGTACTGCTGTCACGGGTGGCGCGTGGATTCCACATCCGACACAACCCCTAGGGACTGAGAAATCAATGACGACATGCTCTCAAGGGTGACGCGTTGATTCGACAGCCGACACTGCCCCTAGAAACTAAGAAATCATCGACGAGCTGCTGTCACGGGTGTCGCGTGGACTCAACAGCCGACACAGCCCCTAGGGACTCAGCAATCATCGACGAACTGCTCTCACGGGTGACGCGTTGATTCGACAGCCGACACTGCCCCTAGAAACTCAGAAATCATCGACGAGCTGCTGTCCAGGGTGACGCGTGGACTCGACAGCAGACACAGCCCCTAGAAACTGAGAAATCAACAACAACCTGCTGTCACGGGTGACGCGTGGATTCGACCGCCGACACAGCCCCTAGGGACTCAGCAATCATAGACGACCTGCTCTCACGGGTGACGCGTTGATTCGACAGCCGACACCGCCCCTAGAAACTGAGAAATCATCGACGAGCTGCTGTCACGGGTGACGCGTGGATTCGACAGCCGACACTGCCCCTAGAAACTGAGAAATCATCGACGACCTGCTCTCACGGGTGACGCCTTGATTCGACAGCCGACACCACCCCTATAAAGTGAGAAATCATCGACGAGCTGCAATCACGGGTGACGTGTGGATTCGACAGCCGACAGGGCCCTTAGGGACTGAGAAATCATCGACTATCTGCTCTCACGGGTGACGCGTTGATTCGACATCCGACACAGCCCCTAGGGACTCAGCAATCATCGACGTACTGCTGTCACGGGTGGCGCCTGGATTCCATAACCGACACAACCCCTAGGGACTCAGCAATCATTGACGTACTGCTGTCACGGGTGGCGCCTGGATTACATAACCGACACAACCCCTAGGAACTGAGAAATCAACGACGACCTGCTCTCAAGGGTGACGCGTTGATTCGACAGCCGACACTTCCCCTAGAAACTGAGAAATCATCGACGACCTGCTCTCACGGGTGACGCGTTGATTCGACAGCCGACACCGCCCCTAGAAACTGAGAAATCATCGACGAGCTGCTGTCACGGGTGACGCGTGGATTCCACAACCGACACAGCCCCTAGAAATTCAGAAATCAGCGACGACCTACTGTCACGGGTGACGCGTGGATTCCACATCCGACATAGCCCCTAGGGACTTAGCAATCATCGACGTACTGCTGTCACGGGTGGCGCGTGGATTCCATAACCGACACAACCCCTAGGGACTGAGAAATCAATGACGACATGCTCTCAAGGGTGACGCGTTGATTCGACAGCCGACACTGCCCCTAGAAACTAAGAAATCATCGACGAGATGCTGTCACGGGTGTCGCGTGGACTCAACAGCCGACACAGCCCCTAGGGACTCAGCAATCATCGACGAACTGCTCTCACGGGTGACGCGTTGATTCGGCAGCAGACACCGCCCCTAGAAACTAGGAAATCAACGACGACCTGCTGTCACGGGTGACGCGTGGATTCGAAAGCCGACACAGCCCCTAGGGACTCAGCAATCATCGACGAACTGCTCTCACGGGTGACGCGTTGATTCGACAGCCGACACCGCCCCTAGAAACTAAGAAATCATCGACGAGCTGCTGTCACGGGTGACGCGTGGATTCGACAGCCGACACTGCCCCTAGAAACTGAGAAATCATCGACGAGCTGCTGTCACGGGTGACGCGTGGATTCGACATCCGACAGGGCCCTAGACACTGAGAAATCATCGACGAGCTGCTGTCACGGGTGACGCGTGGACTCCACAGCCGACACAGCCCCTAGAAACTAAGAAATCAACGACGACCTGCTGTCACGGGTGACGAGTGGATTCGACAGCCGACACAGTCTCTAGGGACTCAGCAATCATCGACGAACTGCTCTCACGGGTGACGCGTTGATTCGGCAGCCGACACCGCCCCTAGAAACTGGGAAATCATCGACGAGCTGCTGTCACGGGTGACGTGTGGATTCGACAGCCGACAGGGCCCCTAGGGACTGAGAAATCATCGACGACCTGCTCTCACGGGTGACGCGTTGATTCGGCAGCCGACATAGCCCCTAGGGACTCAGCAATCATCGACGAACTGCTCCCACGGGTGACGCGTTGATTCGGTAGCCGACACCGCCCCTAGGGACTCAGCAATCAACGACGAACTGCTCTCAAGGGTGACACGTTGATTCGCCAGCCGACACTGCCCCTAGAAACTGAGAAATCATCGACGAGCTGCTGTCACGGGTGGCGCGTGGATTCGACATCCGACAGGGCCCCTAGAAACTGAGAAATCAACGACGACCTGCTGTCACGGGTGACGCGTGGATTCCACAGCCGACACAGCCCCTAGGGACTCAGCAATCATCGACGAACTGCTCTCACGGGTGACGCGTTGATTCGGCAGCCGACACCGCCCCTAGAAACTGAGAAATCAACGACGACCTGCTGTCATGGGTGACGCGTGGATTCGACAGCCGACACAGCCCCTAGGGACTCAGCAATCAACGACGAACTGCTCTCAAGGGTGACGCGATGATTCGACAGCCGACACAGCCCCTAGAAACTGAGAAATCAACGACGACCTGCTGTCACGGGTGACGCGTGGATTCGACAGCGGACACAGCCCCTAGGGACTCAACAATCATCGACGAACTGCTCTGACGGGTGACGCGTTGATTCGACAGCCGACATAGCCCCTAGGGACTCAGCAATCATCGACGAACTGCTCCCACGGGTGACGCGTTGATTCGGTAGCCGACACCGCCCCTAGGGACTCAGCAATCAACGACGACCTGCTGTCATGGGTGACGCGTGGATTCGACAGCCGACACAGCCCCTAGGGACTCAGCAATCAACGACGAACTGCTCTCAAGGGTGACGCGTGGATTCGACAGCCGACACTGCCCCTAGAAACTGAGAAATCATCGACGAGCTGCTGTCACGGGTGACGCGTGGATTCGACAGCCGACACTGCCCATAGAAACTGAGAAATCATCGACGAGCTGCTGTCACGGGTGACGCGTGGAATCGACATCCGACAGGGCCCCTAGACACTGAGAAATCATCGACGAGCTGCTGTCACGGGTGACGCGTGGACTCCACAGCCGACACAGCCCCTAGAAACTGAGAAATCAACGACGACCTGCTGTCACGGGTGACGCGTGGATTCCACAGCCGACACAGCCCCTAGGGACTCAGCAATCATCGACGAACTGCTCTCACGGGTGACGCGTTGATTCGACAGCCGACACCGCCCCTAGAAACTAAGAAATCATCAACGAGCTGCTGTCACGGGTGACGCGTGGATTCGACAGCCGACACTGCCCCTAGAAACTGAGAAATCATCGACGAGCTGCTGTCACGGGTGACGCGTGGAATCGACATCCGACAAGGCCCCTAGACACTGAGAAATCATCGACGAGCTGCTGTCACGGGTGACGCGTGGAATCGACATCCGACAGGGCCCCTAGACACTGAGAAATCATCGACGAGCTGCTGTCACGGGTGACGCGTGGACTCCACAGCCGAGACAGCCCCTAGAAACTGAGAAATCAACGACGACCTGCTGTCACGGGTGACGCGTGGATTCCACAGCCGACACAGCCCCTAGGGACTCAGCAATCATCGACGAACTGCTCTCACGGGTGACGCGTTGATTCGGTAGCCGACACCGCCCCTAGAAACTGAGAAATCAATGACGACCTGCTGTCATGGGTGACGCGTGGATTCGACAGCCGACACAGCCCCTAAAGACTCAACAATAAACGACGAACTGCTCTCAAGGGTGACGCGTTGATTCGACAGCCGACACGGCCCCTAGAAACTGAGAAATCATCGACGAGCTGCTGTCACGGGTGACGCGTGGATTCAACAGCCGACACAGCCCCTAGAAACTAAGAAATCAACGACGACCTGCTGTCACGGGTGACGCGTGGATTCCACAGCCGACACAGCCCCTAGGGACTCAGCAATCATCGACGAACTGCTCTCACGGGTGACGCGTTGATTCGGCAGCCGACACCGCCCCTAGAAACTGAGAAATCAACGACGACCTGCTGTCATGGGTGACGCGTGGATTCGACAGCCGACACTGCCCCTAGAAACTGAGAAATCATCGACGAGCTGCTGTCACGGGTGACGCGTGGAATCGACATCCGACAGGGCCCCTAGACACTGAGAAATCATCGACGAGCTGCTGTCACGGGTGACGCGTGGACTCCACAGCCGACACAGCCCCTAGAAACTGAGAAATCAACGACGACCTGCTGTCACGGGTGACGCGTGGATTCGACAGCTGACACAGCCCCTAGGGACTCAACAATCATCGACGAACTGCTCTCACGGGTGACGCGTTGATTCGACAGCCGACATAGCCCCTAGGGACTCAGCAATCATTGACGAACTGCTCCCACGGGTGACGCGTTGATTCGGTAGCCGACACTGCCCCTAGGGACTCAGCAATCAACGACGAACTGCTCTCAAGGGTGACACGTTGATTCGCCAGCCGACACTGCCCCTAGAGACTCAGCAATCAACGACGAACTGCTCTCAAGGGTGACACGTTGATTCGACAGCCGACAACGCCCCTAGAAACTAAGAAATCATCGACGAGCTGCTGTCACGGGTGACGCGTGGATTCGACAGCCGACACTGCCCCTAGAAACTGAGAAATCATCGACGAGCTGCTGTCACGGGTGACGCGTGGAATCGACATCCGACAGGGCCCCTAGACACTGAGAAATCATCGACGAGCTGCTGTCACGGGTGACGCGTGGACTCCACAGCCGACACAGCCCCTAGAAACTGAGAAATCAACGACGACCTGCTGTCACGGGTGACGCGTGGATTC
This sequence comes from Populus nigra, assembly GCF_951802175.1. Taxonomy (NCBI): domain Eukaryota; kingdom Viridiplantae; phylum Streptophyta; class Magnoliopsida; order Malpighiales; family Salicaceae; genus Populus; species Populus nigra. The sequence goes on along the minus strand of NC_084855.1, from coordinate 18,762,641 downwards.
CACAGCCGACACAGCCCCTAGGGACTCAGCAATCATCGACGAACTGCTCTCACGGGTGACGCGTTGATTCGACAGCCGACACCGCCCCTAGAAACTAAGAAATCATCAACGAGCTGCTGTCACGGGTGACGCGTGGATTCGACAGCCGACACTGCCCCTAGAAACTGAGAAATCATCGACGAGCTGCTGTCACGGGTGACGCGTGGAATCGACATCCGACAGGGCCCCTAGACACTGAGAAATCATCGACGAGCTGCTATCACGGGTGACGCGTGGAATCGACATCCGACAGGGCCCCTAGACACTGAGAAATCATCGACGAGCTGCTGTCACGGGTGTCGCGTGGACTCAACAGCCGACACAGCCCCTAGGGACTCAGCAATCATCGACGAACTGCTCTCACGGGTGACGCGTTGATTCGGCAGCCGACACCGCCCCTAGAAACTGAGAAATCAACGACGACCTGCTGTCATGGGTGACGCGTGGATTCGACAGCCGACACAGCCCCTAGGGACTCAGCAATCAACGACGAACTGCTCTCGAGGGTGACGCGTTGATTCGACAGCCGACACCGCCCCTAGAAACTAAGAAATCATCGACGAGCTGCTGTCACGGGTGACGCGTGGATTCGACAGCCGACACTGCCCCTAGAAACTGAGAAATCATCGACGAGCTGCTGTCACGGGTGACGCGTGGAATCGACATCCGACAGGGCCCCTAGACACTGAGAAATCATCGACGAGCTGCTGTCACGGGTGACGCGTGGACTCCACAGCCGACACAGCCCCTAGAAACTGAGAAATCAACGACGACCTGCTGTCACGGGTGACGCGTGGATTCCACAGCCGACACAGCCCCTAGGGACTCAGCAATCATCGACGAACTGCTCTCACGGGTGACGCGTTGATTCGACAGCCGACACCGCCCCTAGAAACTAAGAAATCATCAACGAGCTGCTGTCACGGGTGACGCGTGGATTCGACAGCCGACACTGCCCCTAGAAACTGAGAAATCATCGACGAGCTGCTGTCACGGGTGACGCGTGGAATCGACATCCGACAGGGCCCCTAGACACTGAGAAATCATCGACGAGCTGCTTTCACGGGTGACGCGTGGAATCGACATCCGACAGGGCCCCTAGACACTGAGAAATCATCGACGAGCTGCTGTCACGGGTGACGCGTGGACTCCACAGCCGACACAGCCCCTAGAAACTGAGAAATCAACGACGACCTGCTGTCACGGGTGACGCGTGGATTCCACAGCCGACACAGCCCCTAGGGACTCAGCAATCATCGACGAACTGCTCTCACGGGTGACGCGTTGATTCGGCAGCCGACACCGCCCCTAGAAATTGAGAAATCAACGACGACCTGCTGTCATGGGTGACGCGTGGATTCGACAGCCGACACAGCCCCTAGGGACTCAGCAATCAACGACGAACTGCTCTCAAGGATGACGCGTTGATTCGACAGCCGACACTGCCCTTAGAAACTGTGAAATCATCGACGAGCTGCCGTCACGGGTGACGCGTGGATTCCACATCCGACACAGCCCCTACGGACTCAGCATTCATCAACGTACTGCTGTCACGGGTGGCGCCTGGGTTCCATAAGCGACACAACCCCTGGGGACTGAAAAATCAACGACGAACTGCTCTCAAGGGTGACGCGTGGATTCGACAGCCGACACTGCCCCTAGAAACTGAGAAATCATCGACGAGCTGCTGTCACGGGTGACGCGTGGATTCGACATCCGACAGGGCCCCTAGACACTGAGAAATCATCGACAAGCTGCTGTCACGGGTGACGCGTGGACTCAACAGCCGACACAGCCCCTAGAAACTGAGAAATCAACGACGACCTGCTGTCACGGGTGACGCGTGGATTCGACAGCTGACACAACCCCTAGGGACTCAACAATCATCGACGAACTGCTCTCACGGGTGACGCGTTGATTCGACAGCCGACATAGCCCCTAGGGACTCAGCAATCATTGACGAACTGCTCCCACGGGTGACGCGTTGATTCGGTAGCCGACACTGCCCCTAGGGACTCAGCAATCAACGACGAACTGCTCTCAAGGGTGACACGTTGATTCGCCAGCCAACACTGCCCCTAGAAACTGAGAAATCATCGACGAGCTGCTGTCACGGGTGGCGCGTGGATTCGACATCCGACAGGGCCCCTAGAAACTGAGAAATCAACGACGACCTGCTGTCATGGGTGACGCGTGGATTCCACAGCCGACACAGCCCCTAGGGACTCAGCAATCATCGACGAACTGCTCTCACGGGTGACGCGTTGATTCGGCAGCCGACACCGCCCCTAGAAACTGAGAAATCAACGACGACCTGCTGTCATGGGTGACGCGTGGATTCGACAGCCGACACAGCCCCTAGGGACTCAGCAATCAACGACGAACTGCTCTCAAGGGTGACGCGTTGATTCGACAGCCGACACCGCCCCTAGAAACTAAGAAATCATCGACGAGCTGCTGTCACGGGTGACGCGTGGATTCGACAGCCGACACTGCCCCTAGAAACTGAGAAATCATCGACGAGCTGCTGTCACGGGTGACGCGTGGAATCGACATCCGACAGGGCCCCTAGACACTGAGAAATCATCGACGAGCTGCTGTCACGGGTGACGCGTGGACTCCACAGCCGACACAGCCCCTTGAAACTGAGAAATCAACGATGACCTGCTGTCACGGGTGACGCGTGGATTCCACAGCCGACACAGCACCTAGGGACTCAGCAATCATCGACGAACTGCTCTCACGGGTGACGCGTTGATTCGACAGCCGACACCGCCCCTAGAAACTAAAAAATCATCGACGAGCTGCTGTCACGGGTGACGCGTGGATTCGACAGCCGACACCGCCCCTAGGGACTCAGCAATCAACGACGAACTGCTCTCAAGGGTGATGCGTTGATTCGACAGCCGACACCGCCCCTAGAAACTAAGAAATCATCGACGAGCTGCTGTCACGGGTGACGCGTGGATTCGACAGCCGACACTGCCCCTAGAAACTGAGAAATCATCGACGAGCTGCTGTCACGGGTGACGCGTGGAATCGACATCCGACAGGGCCCCTAGACACTGAGAAATCATCGACGAGCTGCTGTCACGGGTGACGCGTGGACTCCACAGCCGACACAGCCCCTTGAAACTGAGAAATCAACGACGACCTGCTGTCACGGGTGACGCGTGGATTCCACAGCCGACACAGCACCTAGGGACTCAGCAATCATCGACGAACTGCTCTCACGGGTGACGCGTTGATTCGACAGCCGACACCGCCCCTAGAAACTAAAAAATCATCGACGAGCTGCTGTCACGGGTGACGCGTGGATTCGACAGCGGACACTGCCCCTAGAAACTGAGAAATCATCGACGAGCTGCTGTCACGGGTGACGCGTGGACTCCACAGCCGACACAGCCCCTAGAAACTGAGAGATCAACGACGACCTGCAGTCATGGGTGACGCGCGGATTCGACAGCCGACACAACCCCTAGGGACTCAACAATCATCGACGAACTGCTCTCACGGGTGACGCGTTGATTCGACAGCCGACACCGCCCCTAGAAACTGAGAAATCATCGAAGAGCTGTAGTCACGGGTGACGCGTGGATTCGACAGCCGACAGGGCCCCTTAGGACTGAGAAATCATCGACGACCTGCTCTCACGGGTGACGCGTTGATTCGACAACCGACACTGCCCCTAGACACTGAGAAATCATTGACGAGCTGCTGTCACGGGGACGCGTGGATTCCACAGCCGACACGGCCCCTAGAAACTGAGAAATCAGCGACGACCTGCTGTCACGGGTGACTCGTGGATTCGACATCCGACACAGCCCCTAGGGACTCAGCAATCATCGACGTACCACTGTCACGGGTGACGCGTGGAGTCCACATCCGACACAGCCCCTAGGGACTCAGCAATCATCGACGTACTGCTGTCACGGGTGGCGCCTAGATTCCATAACCGACACAACCCCTAGGGACTGAGAAATCAACGACGAGCTGCTGTCACGGGTGACGCGTGGATTCGACAGCCGACACTGCCCCTAGAAACTGAGAAATCATCGACGAGCTGCTGTCACGGGTGACGCGTGGAATCGACATCCGACAGGGTCCCTAGACACTGAGAAATCATCGACGAGCTGCTGTCACGGGTGACGCGTGGACTCCACAGCCGACACAGCCCCTAGAAACTGAGAAATCAACGACGACCTGCTGTCACGGGTGACGCGTGGATTCCACAGCCGACACAGCCCCTAGGGACTCAGCAATCATCGACGAACTGCTCTCACGGGTGACGCGTTGATTCGACAGCCGACACCGCCCCTAGAAACTAAGAAATCATCAACGAGCTGCTGTCACGGGTGACGCGTGGATTCGACAGCCGACACTGCCCCTAGAAACTGAGAAATCATCGACGAGCTGCTGTCACGGGTGACGCGTGGAATCGACATCCGACAGGGCCCCTAGACATTGAGAAATCATCGACGAGCTGCTGTCACGGGTGACGCGTGGATTCGACATCCGACAGGGCCCCTAGACACTGAGAAATCATCGACAAGCTGCTGTCACGGGTGACGCGTGGACTCAACAGCCGACACAGCCCCTAGAAACTGAGAAATCAACGACGACCTGCTGTCACGGGTGACGCGTGGATTCCACAGCCGACACAGCCCCTAGGGACTCAGCAATCATCGACGAACTGCTCTCACGGGTGACGCGTTGATTCGGCAGCCGACACCGCCCCTAGAAACTGAGAAATCAATGACGACCTGCTGTCATGGGTGACGCGTGGATTCGACAGCCGACACAGCCCCTAAGGACTCAGCAATCCACGACGAACTGCTCTCAAGGGTGACGCATTGATTCGACAGCCGACACGGCCCCTAGAAACTGAGAAATCATCGACGAGCTGCTGTCACGGGTGACGCGTGGATTCAATAGCCGACACAGCCCCTAGAAATTGAGAAATCAACGACGACCTGCTGTCACGGGTGACGCGTGGATTCCACAGCCGACACAGCCCCTAGGGACTCAGCAATCATCGACGAACTGCTCTCACGGGTGACGCGTTGATTCGGCAGCCGACACCGCCCCTAGAAACTGAGAAATCAACGACGACCTGCTGTCATGGGTGACGCGTGGATTCGACAGCCGACACAGCCCCTAGGGACTCAGCAATCAACGACGAACTGCTCTCAAGGATGACGCGTTGATTCGACAGCCGACACTGCCCTTAGAAACTGTGAAATCATCGACGAGCTGCCGTCACGGGTGACGCGTGGATTCCACATCCGACACAGCCCCTACGGACTCAGCATTCATCAACGTACTGCTGTCACGGGTGGCGCCTGGGTTCCATAAGCGACACAACCCCTAGGGACTGAAAAATCAACGACGAACTGCTCTCAAGGGTGACGCGTGGATTCGACAGCCGACACTGCCCCTAGAAACTGAGAAATCATCGACGAGCTGCTGTCACGGGTGACGCGTGGATTCGACATCCGACAGGGCCCCTAGACACTGAGAAATCATCGACAAGCTGCTGTCACGGGTGACGCGTGGACTCAACAGCCGACACAGCCCCTAGAAACTGAGAAATCAACGACGACCTGCTTTCACGGGTGACGCGTGGATTCGACAGCTGACACAGCCCCTAGGGACTCAACAATCATCGACGAACTGCTCTCACGGGTGACGCGTTGATTCGACAGCCGACAGAGCCCCTAGGGACTCAGCAATCATTGACGAACTGCTCCCACGGGTGACGCGTTGATTCGGTAGCCGACACCGCCCCTAGGACTCAGCAATCAACGACGAACTGCTCTCAAGGGTGACACGTTGATTCGCCAGCCGACACTGCCCCTAGAAACTGAGAAATCATCGACGAGCTGCTGTCACGGGTGGCGCGTGGATTCGACATCCGACAGGGCCCCTAGAAACTGAGAAATCAACGACGACCTGCTGTCACGGGTGACGCGTGGATTCCACAGCCGACACAGCCCCTAGGGACTCAGCAATCATCGACGAACTGCTCTCACGGGTGACGCGTTGATTCGGCAGCCGACACCGCCCCTAGAAACTGAGAAATCAACGACGACCTGCTGTCATGGGTGACGCGTGGATTCGACAGCCGACACAGCCCCTAGGGACTCAGCAATCAACGACGAACTGCTCTCAAGGGTGACGCGTTGATTCGACAGCCGACACCGCCCCTAGAAACTAAGAAATCATCGACGAGCTGCTGTCACGGGTGACGCGTGGATTCGACAGCCGACACTGCCCCTAGAAACTGAGAAATCATCGACGAGCTGCTGTCACGGGTGACGCGTGGAATCGACATCCGACAGGGCCCCTAGACACTGAGAAATCATCGACGAGCTGCTGTCACGGGTGACGCGTGGACTCCACAGCCGACACAGCCCCTTGAAACTGAGAAATCAACGACGACCTGCTGTCACGGGTGACGCGTGGATTCCACAGCCGACACAGCACCTAGGGACTCAGCAATCATCGACGAACTGCTCTCACGGGTGACGCGTTGATTCGACAGCCGACACCGCCCCTAGAAACTAAAAAATCATCGACGAGCTGCTGTCACGGGTGACGCGTGGATTCGACAGCCGACACTGCCCCTAGAAACTGAGAAATCATCGACGAGCTGCTGTCACGGGTGACGCGTGGACTCCACAGCCGACACAGCCCCTAGAAACTGAGAGATCAACGACGACCTGCAGTCATGGGTGACGCGCGGATTCGACAGCCGACACAGCCCCTAGGGACTCAACAATCATCGACGAACTGCTCTCACGGGTGACGCGTTGATTCGACAGCCGACACCGCCCCTAGAAACTGAGAAATCATCGAAGAGCTGTAGTCACGGGTGACGCGTGGATTCGACAGCCGACAGGGCCCCTAGGGACTGAGAAATCATCGACGACCTGCTCTCACGGGTGACGCGTTGATTCGACAACCGACACTGCCCCTAGACACTGAGAAATCATTGACGAGCTGCTGTCACGGGAACGCGTGGATTCCACAGCCGACACGGCCCCTAGAAACTGAGAAATCAGCGACGACCTGCTGTCACGGGTGACTCGTGGATTCGACATCCGACACAGCCCCTAGGGACTCAGCAATCATCGACGTACCGCTGTCACGGGTGACGCGTGGAGTCCACATCCGACACAGCCCCTAGGGACTCAGCAATCATCGACGTACTGCTGTCACGGGTGGCGCCTAGATTCCATAACCGACACAACCCCTAGGGACTGAGAAATCAACGACGAACTGCTCTCAAGGGTGATGTGTTGATTCGACAGCCGACACTGCCCCTAGAAACTGAGAAATCATCGACGAGCTGCTGTCACGGGTGACGCGTGGATTCGACTTCCGACACAGCCCCTAGGGACTCAGCAATCATCGACGAACTGCTCTCACGGGTGACGCGTTGATTCGGCAGCCGACACCGCCCCTAGAAACTGAGAAATCAACGACGACCTGCTGTCACGGGTGACGCGTGGATTCGACAGCCGACACAGCCCCTAGGGACTTAGCAATCAACGACGAACTGCTCTCAAGGGTGACGCGTTGATTCAACAGCCGACACAGCCCCTAGAAACTGAGAAATCACCGACGACCTGCTGTCACGGGTGACGCGTGGAGTCCACATCCGGCACAGCCCCTAGGGACTCAGCAATCATCGACGTACTGCTGTCACGGGTGGCGCCTGGATTCCATAACCGACACAACCCCTAGGGACTGAGAAATCATCGACGAGCTGCTGTCACGGGTGACGCGTGGATTGGACAGCCGACACCGCCCCTAGGGACTGAGAAATCATAGATCTACTCCTTTCACGGGTGACGCGTGGATTCTACAGCCGACACAGCCCCTAGGGACTCAGCAATCATCGACGAACTGCTCTCACATGTGACGAGTGGATTCGACAGGGCCCCTAGGGACGGAGAAATCATCGACGAACTGCTGTCACGGGTGACGCATGGATTCGACAACTGACAAGGCCCCTAGGGACTGAGAAATCATCGACGAACTGCTCTCACGGGTGACGCGTGGATTCGACAGCCCACACGGCCCCTAGGGACTGAGAAATCATCGACGAACTCCTGTCACGGGTGATGTCTGGATTCGACAGCCGACACCGCCCTAGGGACAGAGAAATCATCGTTCTACTCCTGTCACGGGTGACGCGTGGATTTGACAGCCGACACAGCCCCTAGGGACTCTGCAATCATCGACGAACTGCTCTCACGGGTGACGAGTTGATTCGACAGCCGACACCGCCCCTAGAAACTGAGAAATCATTGACGAGCTGTCGTCACAGGTGACGCGTGGATTCGACAGCCGACAGGGCCCCTAAGCACTGAGAAATCATCGACGACCTGCTCTCACGGGTGACGCGTTAATTCGACAGCTGACACGACCAAAAGATTGATGTCTTCTCCCAAGTGCAGGAGTGTCGAAGTAATAAATAACCCGGTAAGATCGGGGTGGAACCACAGGGAGGTTACTTGTATAAATTATAAGCAACAATAACACTACAACAATAGTAACAACAACAACAATAATAATAATAATAGTGATAATAATAATAATAGTGAAGAAGAAGAGGAAGAAGTTGATGAGAACTTTGAGATGAAAGATTAACGTAAGGATTAAACAATGATAACAACAAATGTCAAGGTTAGAGGATCCACTAATGGTATTTCAAACAAGTATAGTATAAACCCTTATTATTCAATTGGAAACCACACACAAGGAGGTTCCAATCAGATTATAAATTGTTAACATGATTACATTAGCTATCTTATTCGAATAATGCTAATACTTGTAAATGTTGTCAGGCATTCATGATTATAACTTATGTTAACAACAAATCAAGTTCCTTTCATAGCTCAGGTGTCGGTTATACCATACAGTATGGGCTATGAAAGTGCCAAGTATTTGTTGTACCAAGTGTTATACAACATAAATCTAGATTAACCATTTAACAAGCAAAGTATTAAAAGTGAACAAGATAACAAATATAAAGCATGTTAGTATCCAACATTAAGGTCCATGTTAAGTTTATATTATACTTATTCTTACACCATTAGTGTACCCTTTTCACCTTGACATAATTAATTTAGCTAGACATAATGAAAGAAAGAAACATAAATAAACAAGGAAAGGAAATGAAAAGCATAAGCAAGAGATTAATATAAGCAAAACTTAAGCATTACAAAATATAAAGAGAGAGCAAGAGCATGATCTTGATCTGAAAACCAAGATGCCTAAATACATGGCAAATGCCTCCTTGTATAGGCCAAAATTCGGAACTATTGATTTGTTGACTAATTGATGAGTGGGTGGCCACATCTTGACTTGGTGACAATTCTTATCTTCTTGTCTGCCAAAAACGTCATTGATGACGTCATAATTTGAACAAACTTGAATCATGAAAGTTCTAGGAAATTGTCTCATCTTTCCAGGGTAAAAATTTGAGATCATTTGGACTTCTAGAACTTGAGATATGGGCTGAACACTGAACAGTGTCTGGGCTGCAGGACAGATTCGGATTTCTTCGTTGTTGCTACAATTTGGACTTGAAAACGGCCTTTTTAAATCTTGGGCTGCACATGAAAGTTGTAGGCCTATGTCTTATCTTTCCATCCATATAAAATGGACATAAATCCAAGATCTACAGCTCCAGATATGACCCAATTACCGAACAGTGTTCCAGTTTGGACTGCACCAGCATCTCTTTTCTAAGTTTGGCCATCTCTTTGTCCTTTCAATTTCAGTACTTCAACTCATCAATCAATTCTTTCATTTATGTGATAGGCCTGCATTTAAGATGAATATTTACCATAAATTAAAGGTATCTTATATAATTAGACATGGCCCCTAGGGACGAAGAAATCATCGACGAACTGCTGTCACGGTTGACGCGTGGATTCGACATCCGACAGGGCCCCTAGGGACTGAGAAATCATCGACGAATTGCTGCACGGGTGATGCGTGGATTCGACAGCCGACAGGGCCCCTAGGGACTGAGAAATCATCGACGAAGTGCTGTCACGGGTGAGGCGTGGATTCGACAGCTGACAGGGCCCCTAGGGACTGAGAAATCATTGACGAACTGCTGTCACGGGTGACGCGTGGATTCGACAGCCGACAGGGCCCCTAGGGACTGAGAAATCATCAACGAACTGCTCTCACGGGTGACAAGTGGATTCGACAGCCGACAGGGCCCCTTGGGACTGAGAAATCATCGACGAACTGCTGCACGGGTGACGCGTGGATTCGACAGCCGACAGGGCCCCTAGGGACTGAGAAATCATCGACGAACTGCTGTCACGGGTGACGCGTGGATTCGACAGCCGACAGGGCCCCTAGGGACTGAGAAATCATCGACGAACTGCTGTCACGGGTGACGCGTGGATTCGACTGCTGACACGGCCCCTAGGGACTGAGAAATCATCGACGAACTGGTGTCACGGGTGACGCGTGGAATCGACAGCCGACAGGGCCCCTAGGGACTGAGAAATCATCGACGAACTGCTGTCACGGGTGACGCGTGGATTCGACAGCCGACACAGCCTCTAGGGACTGAGAAATCATCCACGAACTGCTGTCACGGGTGACGCGTGGATTCAAGAGCCGACACCGCCCCTAGGGAATGGGAAATCATCGAGGAACTGCTCTCACAGGTGACGAGTGGATTCGACAGCCGACACGGCCCCTAGGGACAGAGAAATCATCCACGAACTGCTGTCACTGGTGAGGCGTGGATTCGACAGTCGACACGGCCCCTAGGGACTGAGAAATCATCGACGAACTGGTGTCACGGGTGACGCGTGGAATCGACAGCCGACAGGGCCCCTAGGGACTGAGAAATCATCGACGAACTGCAGTCACGGGTGACGCGTGGATTCGACAGCCGACAGGGCCCCTAGGGACTGAGAAATCATCAACGAACTACTGTCACGGGTGACGCGTGGATTCGACAGCCGACACGGCCCCTAGGGACAGAGAAATCATCGACGAACTGCTGTCACGGGTGAGGCGTGGATTCGACAGCCGACACGGCCCCTAGGGACAGAGAAATCATCCACGAACTAAAATACTACTACCCTCTCCCCCCAACCAAAACGAGACATTGTCCTCAATGTCCTAAGGTAGAAAGATAGAGTATAGAAGACATCACCTGAAACAACGAACACTGACAAACCTGAAACACACTCAAATATAAAAAATAACAGAACAAAATACTATGTGAGAAATAAAACCAAAAGACACAAGGATTCACAAATGAAGGCTCAAATCCAATCTAAGCTTTTTTACGGCTTTCTGTAGTTGACCAATTGATGCGACTCATGGAAGGATCAATTACAGGGGTGAAAGATTGTAGTTTGTCGATCAATTGTTCAGCAGTAGCAGCAGAGATTATGATTTGTCGTGCCGAAGATGTTAGAAATTCCTGTTCCACAGCTTGATCAAGAAAAGACAACAAAGTATCATAAAAACCATTAACATTGAGCAAACCTATAGGTTTATGGTGAATGTGAAGTTGGGCCCAAGAGGAAATATGAAAGATCTCTTCCAATGTGCCCAGACCACCTGGTAAGGCAATGAAGGCATCAGCATGGTTAAACATTGTATTCATTCGATCAAACATTGTGGAGACCTGTAGTTCCTCTCCAATTGTTCTTCCAATGATGTCCCCTTTTGTTAAAGCTTCAGGGACGACCCCCAAAACTTGACTACCTCCTAAAAATGCAGTTATCGCCACACCCCCCATTAACCCAAGGCTGCCTCCCCCATACACTAAATGAATCTTTCTCTCAGCTAGTACCTGACCAAGATGATTTGCTGCTTCTAAAAAAGCTATTTCCTTCCCAGGACTGGATCCACCGAAAACACAAATATTTTTTATGTGATAACTTGAGGAACCTGCCATTTCTACACGCTTCTATATCTGTCTAATGTAAGGGATGAGTAGAAATGAGGGGAAGGAAGAGAAGATTTTATAGAAGAGAAATTGAAGATGCAATCATACCACCTATATGTAGGCCAGCTGGAGTCTCACACTCTCTCTCTCTTTATTTATTTATTTATTTTGAAAAAAGCATGTATATGTACAGGTAGTTGTGATTGTGGCTCACATCTTCCCTTGGTTTTACGTCCAAGAACGGCTTAAACGCCCTCTATGGGTCGGGGATAGGCTTCCCATCCAGTTTTCTTAAAAACTGGCAAACAGGGTCTTTTTTAGTCAGATTCCCAAGACTAAGTCTATCATGTTCTTTATGAAAATGGGGCCATAAATCATGAATTGCACGATGCACATCTCCACTAGGATGCGTCTCAAGGGTCAACAAAAGATTATCTAAAGACCCCTTACTCAGGCCATCCTTAATGAATTGTATTTTATCTTCACGGTTTATAGATACCATTCCTAAAGAACGACATGTTGCATTGCAAGTCCATCTGGCACATTTGTGACAGACTTTCAGTCGTTTTGCACGACATTTCTTTGCAAAAGTGCTTTTACCTGTTCTAGGCATGTGTGAAATGAAAGAATTGGAGGACTCACCTGATAATCGGACCTTTGCTTCAATCAGCCAACGAATATGTAAACACCCAAAGGAAAATATATATATATATATTTTTCGCTGCCGATTTCTCAATGAACAGTGACGCAGAGCTGGGAGGGAGGGGTAAAACTGGTTTTAGATAAACCAAACAAGGATAAGGACACACCTAAACCAACCCCCAAACAACCCATTTCATTGGATGGGTAGTATAAATACAAAGAGGGGAGAGAGAATGACCCATCTCCTTCCAAATCCAGCAGCTGCATGCCGTTCTTCCCTTCCCCTTTCACAACAGAAACGTAAATCAGACCAGTAGAGATTACTTTGTGAACTTGTGAGGGAGAGATGAGACCTTGAGAGAGGAGTGGGCAGCTGCATAGAGGAGAGGCAAAGGAGAGCCGGAAAAAAAAAAAAAAAAAAAAACGTGAGAGAAAAAAGAAGAAGAAGGAGAACCAGCAGCTGAATAGTGTCAAACCTTCCTCAAACTTAGTTAAATTCAGAAGGTATGGGTCATGAAACTCTCTTCCTCTCCCCCGTAAGATCAAAAACGAAAATAAAGAAGAAAAAAAAAACCCTAAGAAAAGAATTGATCTAAGACCTAAGCCAGCTGTGAAGGAAGCTGAAATTAACCAAGAGAACAAGCAAACAAAAGTGAAATAAAGTCAATTTCAGAACATCTAACAAATCATGGTAGAGGGGCGGCTTTAACTAGGGGGAATTAATGTGTTCTGCTGTGATGTTGTTGCTGGAATTAATGTGTTCTGCTGTGATGATTGTTGCTGGAATTAATGTGTTCTGCTGTGATGTTGTTGCTGGAATTAATGTGTTCTGCTGTGATGATTGTTGCTGGAATTAATGTGTTCTGCTGTGATGTTGTTGCTGGAATTAATGTGTTCTGCTGTGATGTTTGTTGCTGGAATTAAGGTGTTCTACTGTGATGATTGTGCTGAAATTGATGCTCCCGATTATGGGTTGCGCAGCGAAATTCTGTTTCGCTGCCGCAACTGAACCTGCTGCAGCGAATTAATATTCGCTGCCTAGTTGTGTGTTGCGCAGCGAAATTCTGTTTCGCTGCCGCAGCTGAACCTCCTGCAGCGAATTAACATTCGCTGCCGAGTTGTGTGTTGCGCAGCGAAATTCTGTTTCGCTGCCGCAGCTGAACCTCCTGCAGCGAAGTGATATTCGCTGCCGAGTTGTGCGTTGTGCAGCGAAACTGTGGCGCCAACAGCGGTGCAGTTCTCGCTGCCGAACTGGCAGCCCGCAGCGAACCAGTTCTCGCTGCCGAATTGGGCAGCCCGCAGCGAACCGGTTCTCGCTGCCGATTCCTACAATAAGCCTCCTAGGCAGGAATGACTTAAATGCTAATAACAATTTCATGATATGATGGTGTAAAATAGGGAACACTTTAATGTGAACATGTGAACTATTGAAATAAGTGTGATGATGAATGTGATTCAAAAATAAAATAAATACAACTGTGCTGATTTGTGACCATTGATGTCTCAGGTGGTGCAGTCGGGATTGGACCATCATCAAGACAGGAACGACCCACAGGTGGAACAGGTAGGTGACTTGCACCTTTCTTTTTCATACGTTGAACCTTAGAACATTTTAACTTGAGTACTACCATATTGTTAGAACCGATATTAAATTGTCGAACGCTTAATTGTTGATAAAAGAGTGATTAGCTTCGGCTAATGGCATCCAAACGGATGGCCGGGACAAAGAGTGATTAGCTTCGGCTAATGGCATCCGAATGGATGGCCGGGACAAAAGAGTGATTAGCTTCGGCTAATGGCATCCAAACGGATGGCCGGGACAAAAGAGTGATTAGCTTCGGCTAATGGCATCCAAACGGATGGCCGGGACAAAAGAGTGATTAGCTTCGGCTAATGGCGTCCGAATGGATGGCCGGGTTAAAAAGGGATGATTTCGCTGCCGATTGTGGATCGGCAGCGACGCAGTTCCGCTGCCGATTCTGGATCGGCAGCGACCCAGTATTCGCTGCCGATATAGAAATCGGCAGCGACCTAGTTTCCGCTGCCGATACAGAAATCGGCAGCGACGCAGTTCCGCTGCCGATTCTGGATCGGCAGCGACACAGTATTCGCTGCCGATACAGAAATCGGCAGCGACCTAGTTTCCGCTGCCGATACAGAAATCGGCAGGGACGCAGTTCCGCTGCCGATTCTGGATCGGCAGCGACACAGTATGCGCTGCCGATACAGAAATCGGCAGCGACCTAGTTTCCGCTGCCGATACAGAAATCGGCAGCGACGCAGTTCCGCTGCCGATTCTGGATCGGCAGCGACACAGTATTCGCTGCCGATACAGAAATCGGCAGCGACCTAGTTTCCGCTGCCGATACAGAAATCGGCAGCGACGCAGTTTCCGCTGCCGATTTTGGATCGGCAGCGATGCAGTCTTCGCTGCCGATACAGAATTCGGCAGTGACCCAGTTTCGCTGCCGATTCCTTGATCGGCAGCGATGTAGTTTCGGCTGCCGATTTTAGGATTGGCAGTGACGCAGCTATTGCTATGGAATCCGGATGGATAGCCGGGACAAATAAACGACTAGTTTCGGCGAATGGCATTTGAAAACTTGTGTATCTATATGTACTACTAATTGTTACATCAAATACATGAAGAAATTATAAATGTTAATGCTTATTTAATTGTTAGGCCGTTAGTTACCAATATTATTATTATTATTAAGTATTTGTTTTCTCTTAAATGTTTTGTACTGCTGTAGGGACGTCACACCAATAAGATGTCTAGGATACCCAATACATGGGAACCTACTTTTGCAAAGAATTAAGTAGATGCATTCGAACTCACAATGTATTTTGTAGGGATCAATGTACTGAATGTATAACTTTTATTAGACCCTTTTTGTTTAAAATTTTGTGATGGCTATTAGTAGTATAAGAATGCAAACTCATGTCCATGTATATATATTTTTAATATGAATTTCAAATCATGCAACACTAATATTATGTGTTTGTGTAAGATTCGCTTTTGAATGAACTGTTGATTGTATGGGTTGTATTTTGATGATGTAAGGATTCAAGTTCTTTGATTACCGGCACCAGGTGTATTAAATATATATATAAAAAAAAAAATTTACTATTGTTGGGCTTAGAAATCCGAGTCGTTACAGTTGGTATCAGAGCCCTTGGTATGGATCCTGAGGATCATTAATAAATGTGTTGTTGCGATGAATTTCAGGATGGTACGCGCCCGACAAGGGACACAAACTGAGCCGCCGTCCTTAGAAAGGAGGGGCATGAACCGAGGTGCCCAAGGTTGGCAAGACGAAGATCTAGATGATACGGCATCTCATGCTCCGATAATACCGCCCGAAACCTTGCAGGGGGAAGATACGATGGCAGGAGAAGGCCCGAGGCCTCATCAGACAGAGGGAACACCCTCAGTCGCAATGGAGCAGCGAGAAAGACCAGAAGCACAGCCATCTACTGTTCCAACTGGTGTGCCCCCACAATATGTAGATGCAGGACTCCTTGTACAAATAGTTAAAGCAGTGATGGAAGGCATGGCTAATTCAGCAGCACAAACAACCCCTACCACGCAGAATCCACCAGCAGCCCCTACGACCAGCATGACCATGGATAATGTGGTACCACTGGTGCGACTAGTCAAGAGTATGAGGGAAATGGGCTGTGAACCGTATATGGGGGAACAAGATGCAGAGATAGCTGGAAGATGGATCAGGAAGGTAGAAAAGACAATGATTCAAATAAGCATACCCGAGGGTTTGAGGGTAAATTGTGCATCCCAGTTACTATCTGATAGGGCCATGACATGGTGGGAAACAGTTCAGCTGAGGCGTGCGACTGAGACCCTAACTTGGAGTGATTTCAAGACAGAGTTTGAGAATCAGTTTTATTCCAAGTATCATCGCAAGGTGAAAGAACAAGAGTTCTTGGCATTAAGACAGGGTGATATGTCAGTATTGGAGTACGAAAGGAGATTCCATGACCTCTCATTGTTCGCCCCACATTATGTGCCGACAGAGGAACATATGATTGAAAAGTTGAGAGATGGTTTACGACAGGATTTGAGACAAGGATTGATCGCCTTGCGATTTAAATCGGTGAGGGAGTTGATTGAGGCTGCACAAGCTCTGGAGGCATGTATTGGAGAAAGCCAAGGGGGGTATCAGAGTATAAGCAAAAAGAGAGATGGGGACTATTTCAGCGGCAGACCACCGCACCCGAAGAAAGGAAAAAGTGGAGTGTTTGAGCAGCACGGAAAGAAGGGGAGTTTGATATTACCGCCTCACCAACAGTCAAGTGGGAGAATGATGGCGGGACAGTCTCACTTGAGGGCAAACTCTTCAACTAGGACCGGTGACCGTAGGGGAGTTGACTATCCTTTTTGTGAAAAATGTGGACAAAAACACCCTGGGGACTGCTCAGTTTCCCCTGGGCGATGTTTTGTGTGCAGAGGAGAGGGTCATAGGTGGAGGAACTGCCAGTATCTTAGCCAAGGGTGTCATTACTGTGGTGGGAAAGGTCATTACAAGAGGGACTGCCCCAAAAGGAACACCGGACAAGTACAGAGCTATAGACAGCCCAGTCAGAGCCACCAGCAGTCAGTCACCGTTAATAGGCCAGTGAGATCTTCTCAATCAGGGGCAAACTCCAGTCGAGGGAAGCCGAGGGCACAAAATGATCGGACCCCAGGGAGGGTCTTCCACCTGACACAGGAGGAGGCCAGGGCTGCATCGGATGTGGTGGCAGGTACACTACTGTTGAATGATTTTAATATGCATGTATTGTTTGATCCGGGTGCCACCCACTCGTTCATTGCTAAGAGAAGTATCACTAAATTGAGAAAGGAAGTAGAAATAGTAGAGAAGGGGTTTGTAATTGGAACTCCAATGGGAAACATGGTTGAAACAAATATTGTATATGTGGATGTGGGGGTTAGTTTATCCGGGTATGAAACAGAAGTAGACTTGATTCCCTTAGAGCTGCATGATTTTGACATAATACTAGGCATGGATTGGTTGAGTAAATACAAGGCACTAATAGACTGTTATGCTAAAACTGTTACTTTCCAAACACCTAAGTGCGAGAAAATGACTTTTGAAGGAGAGAGATTTCCCAAACTGAATGCTCTAATATCGGTGGTAACAGCCCAAAAACTGTTAAGAAAGGGATGTATGGGATACCTCGCATACATCTTAAACTCTGATGATGAAGGTCCACGATTGAAGGATATTCTTGTGGTGAAGGATTTCCCAGATGTGTTTCCAGAAGAACTACCAGGACTACCCCCGGAGCGAGAGGTAGAGGTGTCTATAGACACTTTTCCTGGAGTCCCACCCATAGCCCAACAACCGTATCGGATGGCTCCAGCAGAACTGAACGAGTTAAAGACTCAATTACAGGAATTATTAGACAAGGGGTTCATACGACCCAGTAATTCTCCTTGGGGAGCACCGGTCCTATTTGTAAGAAAGAAAGATGGAACCCATAGGCTTTGTATTGACTATCGACAGTTGAACAAAATAACAATGAAAAACAAGTATTCGTTACCTCAGATAGATGATTTGTTCGACCAATTAAAGGGAGCGAGGGCATTCTCGAAGATAGATCTGAGATCAGGGTACTATCAGATGAAGATTAAAGAAGCGGATGTAGCAAAGACCGCATTTAGAACTCGTTACGGACACTATGAATTTTTGGTGTTACCATTCGGGTTGACGAACGCCCCAGCTCTCTTCATGGATTTGATGAATCGGGTTTTCCAACCATACCTGGATAAGTTTGTGGTGGTATTCATTGATGATATACTGGTGTACTCGAATTCTTTCAAGGAACACGAAGAACACTTGAGACAAACCTTACAAACCTTGAGAGATCACCAGTTATATGCAAAATTGAGTAAATGTGAATTTTGGCTGAAAAGGGTGACGTTTTTGGGACATGTCATTTCAGTTGAAGGTGTTTTTGTCGACCCTCAAAAAGTCGAAGCAGTCTTGAAATGGGAAAGACCGACTTCAGTCACTGAAATACGTAGTTTCCTGGGACTTGCAGGATACTATCGGAGATTTATCGAAGGTTTTTCCCTGATTGCAACCCCTTTGACCCAGCTAACTAGGAAGGATAAGAAGTGGGTGTGGTCGGAAGAATGTGAGGCTAGCTTCCAAGAATTGAAGAGGAGGCTCACCACTGCTCCAGTCTTAACTCTCCCCTCAGGGACTGAGGGTTTTGTGGTATATAGTGATGCCTCGGGGAAGGGATTGGGGTGTGTTCTGATGCAACATGGGAAGGTGATCGCCTATGCATCAAGGCAACTAAAGACTCATGAGGTGAACTACCCGGTGCACGACCTGGAGTTGGCAGCTGTAGTATTTGCCTTGAGGATATGGAGACACTATTTGTATGGGTCTCGAACCCAAATTTTTACTGATCATAAGAGCCTGAAGTATCTGATGTCGCAAAAGGAGTTGAACATGCGGCAAAGAAGGTGGATAGAGCTCATTAAGGATTATGATTGCACCATAGAATACCACCCGGGGAAAGCAAATGTGGTGGCAGATGCCCTCAGTCGCAAAAATAAAGCCTCCTTGGGAAGCTTAACAGTAGGAAAGGAGCGGCAATTGGCAGAATTAAAAGAGTTGGGTGCAGATTTGGGAATTGATGCAAGAGGTGGGTTAGTAGCCCAATTATTGGTGCGACCAACGTATCGAGAACAGATACTACATGCCCAATTCCATGACAAGGTGGGATCCAAGATTAGGAAGAATGTGGAGGCCGGGGTAGAAATGAAATTCCGAGTAGCGGAGGATGGATCCTTGATGATGGGACAACGGTTGTACGTGCCTGATGACGAAACAGTCAAACGTATGGTTCTGCAAGAAGCACATGAGTCCAAATTCTCCATACATCCTGGCAGCACTAAAATGTACCGAGACCTGAAACACCTCTATTGGTGGCCTAATATGAAAAGGGAAATAGCTGAGTATGTGTCAAAGTGTGGGATATGTCAACAAGTCAAGGTTGAACACCAAAGGCCTGCGGGACCATTACAGCCATTACAAATTCCAGAATGGAAGTGGGAGATGATCACCATGGATTTCGTGTCAGGATTTCCCAAGGGGAGAAAAGGAAATGATGCGATATGGGTCATTGTAGATCGGTTGACGAAATCCGCACTATTCTTGCCTGTAAAGATGACCGACTCGGTGGACAAGCTTGCCAAGATCTACATAAATGAGGTGGTACGACTTCATGGGATTCCGGTGTCCATTGTATCGGATCGAGATCCTAGGTTCACCTCTCGACTTTGGCCGAGCATACAACATGCCTTGGGAACAAGATTGGACATGAGCACTGCGTTTCACCCCCAAACGGATGGCCAATCGGAAAGAGTCATTCAAGTCTTGGAAGACCTATTACGGGCATGTGTGCTAGCATTTGGAGGAAACTGGGAGGAACACATGGCATTGGTGGAGTTCACTTATAACAATAGTCACCAAGCCACAATAGGGATGGCCCCATATGAAGCCTTGTATGGTAGGAGGTGTAGAACTCCTTTATGTTGGGAAGAAATTGGGGACCGGAAGTTATATGGCGCAGAGTTAGTTCAAGTCACCACGGAGAAAGTGAGAATTATCAGGGATCGCATCAAAGCCGCACAGGATAGACAGAAGAAGTATGCCGATGTGAGGAGAAGACCTCTCGAGTTCAGTACGGGGGACCAGGTGTTCCTGAAGGTAGCCCCATGGAAGAACTTGTTACGATTTGGATTGAAAGGGAAGTTAACTCCCCGATTCATTGGACCCTTCAAAATCTTACAACGAGTTGGACCAGTAGCCTACAAGGTGGAATTGCCCCCACAGTTAGCCAGGGTCCATGATGTGTTCCATGTCTCCTTGTTAAGGAAGGCTAACGTAGACCCTGCCCGAGTTCTACCCCAGGTCCCAATAGAGGTCAAGGAAGACTTAACATTGGAATTGAGGCCCATACGGATACTAGATCAAGAAGTGAAGGAGTTGCGGAGCAAAAAGATCCCCATTGTTAGAATCTTATGGTGAAATGCTCAAGTAGAAGAGGAAACTTGGGAGAGGGAGGCTGAGATGAGAAAAAAGTACCCCACTTTATTTGATCTACCAGGTATGGAGTGTGAAAACTTCTTAAATTTCGAGGACGAAATTCATATTTAGGAGGGGAGAATGTAAACACCCAAAGGAAAATATATATATATATATATATATATATATATATATATATATTTAGAGAGAGAGGGATGATGATGGATGCAGTTTTCGCTGCTGATGCAGAAATCGGCAGCGACGTAGTTCCGCTGCCGATTCTGAATCGGCAGCGACGCAGTTTTTGCTGCCGATGCAGAAATCGGCAGCGATGCAGTTTTTGCTGCCGATGCAAAAATCGGCAGTGATGCAGTTTTCGCTGCCGATTTCTCAATGAACAGTGACGCAGAGCTGGGAGGGAGGGGTAAAACTGGTTTTAGATAAACCAAACAAGGATAAGGACACACCTAAACCAACCCCCAAACAACCCATTTCATTGGATGGGTAGTATAAATACAAAGAGGGGAGAGAGAATGACCCATCTCCTTCCAAATCCAGCAGCTGCATGCCGTTCTTCCCTTCCCCTTTCACAACAGAAACGTAAATCAGACCAGTAGAGATTACTTTGTGAACTTGTGAGGGAGAGATGAGACCTTGAGAGAGGAGTGGGCAGCTGCATAGAGGAGAGGCAAAGGAGAGCCGGAAAAAAAAAAAAAAAAAAAACGTGAGAGAAAAAAAGAAGAAGAAGGAGAACCAGCAGCTGAATAGTGTCAAACCTTCCTCAAACTTAGTTAAATTCAGAAGGTATGGGTCATGAAACTCTCTTCCTCTCCCCCATAAGATCAAAAACGAAAATAAAGAAGAAAAAAAAAAACCCTAAGAAAAGAATTGATCTAAGACCTAAGCCAGCTGTGAAGGAAGCTGAAATTAACCAAGAGAACAAGCAAACAAAAGTGAAATAAAGTCAATTTCAGAACATCTAACAAATCATGGTAGAGGGCCGGCTTTAACTAGGGGGAATTAATGTGTTCTGCTGTGATGTTGTTGCTGGAATTAATGTGTTCTGCTGTGATGATTGTTGCTGGAATTAATGTGTTCTGCTGTGATGTTGTTGCTGGAATTAATGTGTTCTGCTGTGATGATTGTTGCTGGAATTAATGTGTTCTGCTGTGATGTTGTTGCTGGAATTAATGTGATGTTGTTGCTGGAATTAATGTGTTCTGCTGTGATGTTTGTTGCTGGAATTAAGGTGTTCTACTGTGATGATTGTGCTGAAATTGATGCTCCCGATTATGGGTTGCGCAGCGAAATTCTGTTTCGCTGCCTAGTTGTGTGTTGCGCAACGAAATTCTGTTTCGCTGCCGCAACTGAACCTGCTGCAGCGAATTAATATTCGCTGCCGAGTTGTGTGTTGCGCAGCGAAATTCTGTTTCGCTGCCGCAGCTGAACCTCCTGCAGCGAAGTGATATTCGCTGCCGAGTTGTGCGTTGTGCAGCGAAACTGTGGCGCCAACAGCGGTGCAGTTCTCGCTGCCAAACTGGCAGCCCGCAGCGAACCAGTTCTCGCTGCCGAATTGGGCAGCCCGCAGCGAACCGGTTCTCGCTGCCGATTCCTACAATAAGCCTCCTAGGCAGGAATGACTTAAATGCTAATAACAATTTCATGATATGATGGTGTAAAATAGGGAACACTTTAATGTGAACATGTGAACTATTGAAATAAGTGCGATGATGAATGTGATTCAAAAATAAAATAAATACAACTGTGCTGATTTGTGACCATTGATGTCTCAGGTGGTGCAGTCAGGATTGGACCATCATCAAGACAGGAACGACCCACAGGTGGAACAGGTAGGTGACTTGCACCTTTCTTTTTCATACGTTGAACCTTAGAACATTTTAACTTGAGCACTACCATATTGTTAGAACCGATATTAAATTGTCGAACGCTTAATTGTTGATAAAAGAGTGATTAGCTTCGGCTAATGGCATCCAAACGGATGGCCGGGACAAAAGAGTGATTAGCTTCGGCTAATGGCATCCAAACGGATGGCCGGGACAAAAGAGTGATTAGCTTCGGCTAATGGCATCCAAACGGATGACCGGGACAAAGAATGATTAGCTTTGGCTAATGGCGTCCGAATGGATGGCCGGGTTAAAAAGGGATGATTTCGCTGCCGATTGTGGATCGGCAGCGACGCAGTTCCGCTGCCGATTCTGGATCGGCAGCGACACAGTATGCGCTGCCGATACAGAAATCGGCAGCGACCTAGTTTCCGCTGCCGATACAGAAATCGGCAGCGACGCAGTTCCGCTGCCGATTCTGGATCGGCAGCGACACAGTATTCGCTGCCGATACAGAAATCGGCAGCGACCTAGTTTCCGCTGCCGATACAGAAATCGGCAGCGACGCAGTTTCCGCTGCCGATTTTGGATCGGCAGCGATGCAGTCTTCGCTGCCGATACAGAATTCGGCAGCGACCCAGTTTCGCTGCCGATTCCTTGATCGGCAGCGATGTAGTTTCGGCTGCCGATTTTAGGATTGGCAGTGACGCAGCTATTGCTATGGAATCCGGATGGATAGCCGGGACAAATAAACGACTAGTTTCGGCGAATGGCATTTGAAAACTTGTGTATCTATATGTACTACTAATTGTTACATCAAATACATGAAGAAATTATAAATGTTAATGCTTATTTAATTGTTAGGCCGTTAGTTACCAATATTATTATTATTATTAAGTATTTGTTTTCTCTTAAATGTTTTGTACTGCTGTAGGGACGTCACACCAATAAGATGTCTAGGATACCCAATACATGGGAACCTACTTTTGCAAAGAATTAAGTAGATGCATTCGAACTCACAATGTATTTTGTAGGGATCAATGTACTGAATGTATAACTTTTATTAGACCCTTTTTGTTTAAAATTTTGTGATGGCTATTAGTAGTATAAGAATGCAAACTCATGTCCATGTATATATATTTTTAATATGAATTTCAAATCATGCAACACTAATATTATGTGTTTGTGTAAGATTCGCTTTTGAATGAACTGTTGATTGTATGGGTTGTATTTTGATGATGTAAGGATTCAAGTTCTTTGATTACCGGCACCAGGTGTATTAAATATATATATAAAAAAAAAAATTTACTATTGTTGGGCTTAGAAATCCGAGTCGTTACAGTTGGTATCAGAGCCCTTGGTATGGATCCTGAGGATCATTAATAAATGTGTTGTTGCGATGAATTTCAGGATGGTACGCGCCCGACAAGGGACACAAACTGAGCCGCCGTCCTTAGAAAGGAGGGGCATGAACCGAGGTGCCCAAGGTTGGCAAGACGAAGATCTAGATGATACGGCATCTCATGCTCCGATAATACCGCCCGAAACCTTGCAGGGGGAAGATACGATGGCAGGAGAAGGCCCGAGGCCTCATCAGACAGAGGGAACACCCTCAGTCGCAATGGAGCAGCGAGAAAGACCAGAAGCACAGCCATCTACTGTTCCAACTGGTGTGCCCCCACAATATGTAGATGCAGGACTCCTTGTACAAATAGTTAAAGCAGTGATGGAAGGCATGGCTAATTCAGCAGCACAAACAACCCCTACCACGCAGAATCCACCAGCAGCCCCTACGACCAGCATGACCATGGATAATGTGGTACCACTGGTGCGACTAGTCAAGAGTATGAGGGAAATGGGCTGTGAACCGTATATGGGGGAACAAGATGCAGAGATAGCTGGAAGATGGATCAGGAAGGTAGAAAAGACAATGATTCAAATAAGCATACCCGAGGGTTTGAGGGTAAATTGTGCATCCCAGTTACTATCTGATAGGGCCATGACATGGTGGGAAACAGTTCAGCTGAGGCGTGCGACTGAGACCCTAACTTGGAGTGATTTCAAGACAGAGTTTGAGAATCAGTTTTATTCCAAGTATCATCGCAAGGTGAAAGAACAAGAGTTCTTGGCATTAAGACAGGGTGATATGTCAGTATTGGAGTACGAAAGGAGATTCCATGACCTCTCATTGTTCGCCCCACATTATGTGCCGACAGAGGAACATATGATTGAAAAGTTGAGAGATGGTTTACGACAGGATTTGAGACAAGGATTGATCGCCTTGCGATTTAAATCGGTGAGGGAGTTGATTGAGGCTGCACAAGCTCTGGAGGCATGTATTGGAGAAAGCCAAGGGGGGTATCAGAGTATAAGCAAAAAGAGAGATGGGGACTATTTCAGCGGCAGACCACCGCACCCGAAGAAAGGAAAAAGTGGAGTGTTTGAGCAGCACGGAAAGAAGGGGAGTTTGATATTACCGCCTCACCAACAGTCAAGTGGGAGAATGATGGCGGGACAGTCTCACTTGAGGGCAAACTCTTCAACTAGGACCGGTGACCGTAGGGGAGTTGACTATCCTTTTTGTGAAAAATGTGGACAAAAACACCCTGGGGACTGCTCAGTTTCCCCTGGGCGATGTTTTGTGTGCAGAGGAGAGGGTCATAGGTGGAGGAACTGCCAGTATCTTAGCCAAGGGTGTCATTACTGTGGTGGGAAAGGTCATTACAAGAGGGACTGCCCCAAAAGGAACACCGGACAAGTACAGAGCTATAGACAGCCCAGTCAGAGCCACCAGCAGTCAGTCACCGTTAATAGGCCAGTGAGATCTTCTCAATCAGGGGCAAACTCCAGTCGAGGGAAGCCGAGGGCACAAAATGATCGGACCCCAGGGAGGGTCTTCCACCTGACACAGGAGGAGGCCAGGGCTGCATCGGATGTGGTGGCAGGTACACTACTGTTGAATGATTTTAATATGCATGTATTGTTTGATCCGGGTGCCACCCACTCGTTCATTGCTAAGAGAAGTATCACTAAATTGAGAAAGGAAGTAGAAATAGTAGAGAAGGGGTTTGTAATTGGAACTCCAATGGGAAACATGGTTGAAACAAATATTGTATATGTGGATGTGGGGGTTAGTTTATCCGGGTATGAAACAGAAGTAGACTTGATTCCCTTAGAGCTGCATGATTTTGACATAATACTAGGCATGGATTGGTTGAGTAAATACAAGGCACTAATAGACTGTTATGCTAAAACTGTTACTTTCCAAACACCTAAGGGCGAGAAAATGACTTTTGAAGGAGAGAGATTTCCCAAACTGAATGCTCTAATATCGGTGGTAACAGCCCAAAAACTGTTAAGAAAGGGATGTATGGGATACCTCGCATACATCTTAAACTCTGATGATGAAGGTCCACGATTGAAGGATATTCTTGTGGTGAAGGATTTCCCAGATGTGTTTCCAGAAGAACTACCAGGACTACCCCCGGAGCGAGAGGTAGAGGTGTCTATAGACACTTTTCCTGGAGTCCCACCCATAGCCCAACAACCGTATCGGATGGCTCCAGCAGAACTGAACGAGTTAAAGACTCAATTACAGGAATTATTAGACAAGGGGTTCATACGACCCAGTAATTCTCCTTGGGGAGCACCGGTCCTATTTGTAAGAAAGAAAGATGGAACCCATAGGCTTTGTATTGACTATCGACAGTTGAACAAAATAACAATGAAAAACAAGTATTCGTTACCTCAGATAGATGATTTGTTCGACCAATTAAAGGGAGCGAGGGCATTCTCGAAGATAGATCTGAGATCAGGGTACTATCAGATGAAGATTAAAGAAGCGGATGTAGCAAAGACCGCATTTAGAACTCGTTACGGACACTATGAATTTTTGGTGTTACCATTCGGGTTGACGAACGCCCCAGCTCTCTTCATGGATTTGATGAATCGGGTTTTCCAACCATACCTGGATAAGTTTGTGGTGGTATTCATTGATGATATACTGGTGTACTCGAATTCTTTCAAGGAACACGAAGAACACTTGAGACAAACCTTACAAACCTTGAGAGATCACCAGTTATATGCAAAATTGAGTAAATGTGAATTTTGGCTGAAAAGGGTGACGTTTTTGGGACATGTCATTTCAGTTGAAGGTGTTTTTGTCGACCCTCAAAAAGTCGAAGCAGTCTTGAAATGGGAAAGACCGACTTCAGTCACTGAAATACGTAGTTTCCTGGGACTTGCAGGATACTATCGGAGATTTATCGAAGGTTTTTCCCTGATTGCAACCCCTTTGACCCAGCTAACTAGGAAGGATAAGAAGTGGGTGTGGTCGGAAGAATGTGAGGCTAGCTTCCAAGAATTGAAGAGGAGGCTCACCACTGCTCCAGTCTTAACTCTCCCCTCAGGGACTGAGGGTTTTGTGGTATATAGTGATGCCTCGGGGAAGGGATTGGGGTGTGTTCTGATGCAACATGGGAAGGTGATCGCCTATGCATCAAGGCAACTAAAGACTCATGAGGTGAACTACCCGGTGCACGACCTGGAGTTGGCAGCTGTAGTATTTGCCTTGAGGATATGGAGACACTATTTGTATGGGTCTCGAACCCAAATTTTTACTGATCATAAGAGCCTGAAGTATCTGATGTCGCAAAAGGAGTTGAACATGCGGCAAAGAAGGTGGATAGAGCTCATTAAGGATTATGATTGCACCATAGAATACCACCCGGGGAAAGCAAATGTGGTGGCAGATGCCCTCAGTCGCAAAAATAAAGCCTCCTTGGGAAGCTTAACAGTAGGAAAGGAGCGGCAATTGGCAGAATTAAAAGAGTTGGGTGCAGATTTGGGAATTGATGCAAGAGGTGGGTTAGTAGCCCAATTATTGGTGCGACCAACGTATCGAGAACAGATACTACATGCCCAATTCCATGACAAGGTGGGATCCAAGATTAGGAAGAATGTGGAGGCCGGGGTAGAAATGAAATTCCGAGTAGCGGAGGATGGATCCTTGATGATGGGACAACGGTTGTACGTGCCTGATGACGAAACAGTCAAACGTATGGTTCTGCAAGAAGCACATGAGTCCAAATTCTCCATACATCCTGGCAGCACTAAAATGTACCGAGACCTGAAACACCTCTATTGGTGGCCTAATATGAAAAGGGAAATAGCTGAGTATGTGTCAAAGTGTGGGATATGTCAACAAGTCAAGGTTGAACACCAAAGGCCTGCGGGACCATTACAGCCATTACAAATTCCAGAATGGAAGTGGGAGATGATCACCATGGATTTCGTGTCAGGATTTCCCAAGGGGAGAAAAGGAAATGATGCGATATGGGTCATTGTAGATCGGTTGACGAAATCCGCACTATTCTTGCCTGTAAAGATGACCGACTCGGTGGACAAGCTTGCCAAGATCTACATAAATGAGGTGGTACGACTTCATGGGATTCCGGTGTCCATTGTATCGGATCGAGATCCTAGGTTCACCTCTCGACTTTGGCCGAGCATACAACATGCCTTGGGAACAAGATTGGACATGAGCACTGCGTTTCACCCCCAAACGGATGGCCAATCGGAAAGAGTCATTCAAGTCTTGGAAGACCTATTACGGGCATGTGTGCTAGCATTTGGAGGAAACTGGGAGGAACACATGGCATTGGTGGAGTTCACTTATAACAATAGTCACCAAGCCACAATAGGGATGGCCCCATATGAAGCCTTGTATGGTAGGAGGTGTAGAACTCCTTTATGTTGGGAAGAAATTGGGGACCGGAAGTTATATGGCGCAGAGTTAGTTCAAGTCACCACGGAGAAAGTGAGAATTATCAGGGATCGCATCAAAGCCGCACAGGATAGACAGAAGAAGTATGCCGATGTGAGGAGAAGACCTCTCGAGTTCAGTACGGGGGACCAGGTGTTCCTGAAGGTAGCCCCATGGAAGAACTTGTTACGATTTGGATTGAAAGGGAAGTTAACTCCCCGATTCATTGGACCCTTCAAAATCTTACAACGAGTTGGACCAGTAGCCTACAAGGTGGAATTGCCCCCACAGTTAGCCAGGGTCCATGATGTGTTCCATGTCTCCTTGTTAAGGAAGGCTAACGTAGACCCTGCCCGAGTTCTACCCCAGGTCCCAATAGAGGTCAAGGAAGACTTAACATTGGAATTGAGGCCCATACGGATACTAGATCAAGAAGTGAAGGAGTTGCGGAGCAAAAAGATCCCCATTGTTAGAATCTTATGGTGAAATGCTCAAGTAGAAGAGGAAACTTGGGAGAGGGAGGCTGAGATGAGAAAAAAGTACCCCACTTTATTTGATCTACCAGGTATGGAGTGTGAAAACTTCTTAAATTTCGAGGACGAAATTCATATTTAGGAGGGGAGAATGTAAACACCCAAAGGAAAATATATATATATATATATATATATATATATATATATATATATATATATATATATATATATATATATATATATATATATATATATATATATATA
The DNA here is from genome assembly GCF_951802175.1 of Populus nigra. NCBI lineage: Eukaryota > Viridiplantae > Streptophyta > Magnoliopsida > Malpighiales > Salicaceae > Populus > Populus nigra. The sequence goes on along the minus strand of NC_084855.1, from coordinate 18,733,605 downwards.
TTTAGAGAGAGAGGGATGATGATGGATGCAGTTTTCGCTGCTGATGCAGAAATCGGCAGCGACGTAGTTCCGCTGCCGATTCTGAATCGGCAGCGACGCAGTTTTTGCTGCCGATGCAGAAATCGGCAGCGATGCAGTTTTTGCTGCCGATGCAAAAATCGGCAGTGATGCAGTTTTCGCTGCCGATTTCTCAATGAACAGTGACGCAGAGCTGGGAGGGAGGGGTAAAACTGGTTTTAGATAAACCAAACAAGGATAAGGACACACCTAAACCAACCCCCAAACAACCCATTTCATTGGATGGGTAGTATAAATACAAAGAGGGGAGAGAGAATGACCCATCTCCTTCCAAATCCAGCAGCTGCATGCCGTTCTTCCCTTCCCCTTTCACAACAGAAACGTAAATCAGACCAGTAGAGATTACTTTGTGAACTTGTGAGGGAGAGATGAGACCTTGAGAGAGGAGTGGGCAGCTGCATAGAGGAGAGGCAAAGGAGAGCCGGAAAAAAAAAAAAAAAAAAACGTGAGAGAAAAAAAGAAGAAGAAGGAGAACCAGCAGCTGAATAGTGTCAAACCTTCCTCAAACTTAGTTAAATTCAGAAGGTATGGGTCATGAAACTCTCTTCCTCTCCCCCATAAGATCAAAAACGAAAATAAAGAAGAAAAAAAAAAACCCTAAGAAAAGAATTGATCTAAGACCTAAGCCAGCTGTGAAGGAAGCTGAAATTAACCAAGAGAACAAGCAAACAAAAGTGAAATAAAGTCAATTTCAGAACATCTAACAAATCATGGTAGAGGGCCGGCTTTAACTAGGGGGAATTAATGTGTTCTGCTGTGATGTTGTTGCTGGAATTAATGTGTTCTGCTGTGATGATTGTTGCTGGAATTAATGTGTTCTGCTGTGATGTTGTTGCTGGAATTAATGTGTTCTGCTGTGATGATTGTTGCTGGAATTAATGTGTTCTGCTGTGATGTTGTTGCTGGAATTAATGTGATGTTGTTGCTGGAATTAATGTGTTCTGCTGTGATGTTTGTTGCTGGAATTAAGGTGTTCTACTGTGATGATTGTGCTGAAATTGATGCTCCCGATTATGGGTTGCGCAGCGAAATTCTGTTTCGCTGCCTAGTTGTGTGTTGCGCAACGAAATTCTGTTTCGCTGCCGCAACTGAACCTGCTGCAGCGAATTAATATTCGCTGCCGAGTTGTGTGTTGCGCAGCGAAATTCTGTTTCGCTGCCGCAGCTGAACCTCCTGCAGCGAAGTGATATTCGCTGCCGAGTTGTGCGTTGTGCAGCGAAACTGTGGCGCCAACAGCGGTGCAGTTCTCGCTGCCAAACTGGCAGCCCGCAGCGAACCAGTTCTCGCTGCCGAATTGGGCAGCCCGCAGCGAACCGGTTCTCGCTGCCGATTCCTACAATAAGCCTCCTAGGCAGGAATGACTTAAATGCTAATAACAATTTCATGATATGATGGTGTAAAATAGGGAACACTTTAATGTGAACATGTGAACTATTGAAATAAGTGCGATGATGAATGTGATTCAAAAATAAAATAAATACAACTGTGCTGATTTGTGACCATTGATGTCTCAGGTGGTGCAGTCGGGATTGGACCATCATCAAGACAGGAACGACCCACAGGTGGAACAGGTAGGTGACTTGCACCTTTCTTTTTCATACGTTGAACCTTAGAACATTTTAACTTGAGCACTACCATATTGTTAGAACCGATATTAAATTGTCGAATGCTTAATTGTTGATAAAAGAGTGATTAGCTTCGGCTAATGGCATCCAAACGGATGGCCGGGACAAAAGAGTGATTAGCTTCGGCTAATGGCATCCAAACGGATGGCCGGGACAAAAGAGTGATTAGCTTCGGCTAATGGCATCCAAACGGATGACCGGGACAAAGAATGATTAGCTTTGGCTAATGGCGTCCGAATGGATGGCCGGGTTAAAAAGGGATGATTTCGCTGCCGATTGTGGATCGGCAGCGACGCAGTTCCGCTGCCGATTCTGGATCGGCAGCGACACAGTATTCGCTGCCGATACAGAAATCGGCAGCGACCTAGTTTCCGCTGCCGATACAGAAATCGGCAGCGACGCAGTTCCGCTGCCGATTCTGGATCGGCAGCGACACAGTATTCGCTGCCGATACAGAAATCGGCAGCGACACAGTTTCCGCTGCCGATACAGAAATCGGCAGCGACGCAGTTTCCGCTGCCGATTTTGGATCGGCAGCGATGCAGTCTTCGCTGCCGATACAGAATTCGGCAGCGACCCAGTTTCGCTGCCGATTCCTTGATCGGCAGCGATGTAGTTTCGGCTGCCGATTTTAGGATTGGCAGTGACGCAGCTATTGCTATGGAATCCGGATGGATAGCCGGGACAAATAAACGACTAGTTTCGGCGAATGGCATTTGAAAACTTGTGTATCTATATGTACTACTAATTGTTACATCAAATACATGAAGAAATTATAAATGTTAATGCTTATTTAATTGCTAGGCCGTTAGTTACCAATATTATTATTATTATTAAGTATTTGTTTTCTCTTAAATGTTTTGTACTGCTGTAGGGACGTCACACCAACAAGATGTCTAGGATACCCGATACATGGGAACCTACTTTTACAAAGAATTAAGTAGATGCATTCGAACTCACAATGTATTTTGTAGGGATCAATGTACTGAATGTATAACTTTTATTAGACCCTTTTTGTTTAAAATTTTGTGATGGCTATTAGTAGTATAAGAATGCAAACTCATGTCCATGTATATATATTTTTAATATGAATTTCAAATCATGCAACACTAATATTATGTGTTTGTGTAAGATTCGCTTTTGAATGAACTGTTGATTGTATGGGTTGTATTTTGATGATGTAAGGATTCAAGTTCTTTGATTACCGGCACCAGGTGTATTAAATATATATATATATAAAAAAAAATTTACTATTGTTGGGCTTAGAAATCCGAGTCGTTACAGAATATCTTCAGGAATTCCATGATCCATTAACAACTTCAATCTTGCACACCTAGCACGGTAAATTTTTGTAATCGCATTCTGAGGCAGAGCGGGAAAGTACTTTTTCAATTTTTCAAGAATGGTGTCCATTTTGAAATGAGAATTGGAGAAGAGATTCAAAGAAGAGAGAAAGAGTAAAGAATTGCACAAATATAGACAGATATCAGTTATTATGGGAAACTGAAAGAACCGACTTAAGTCATGGAGTACCGTTATCCGCCTTTTGACCGGGGTGAGAGAAACTAGCAAAATGAAACACAAAACAATGTGAGAAAACGAATCAATCTTTATATACAGGATCACTCAATTCAATCGAGTCATTTTCAACTAAAAAATTATCAAAGTAAACTTTCAAACGATGTCCATTTACCTTGAAAACATTGCCATTCTTTGGATTCTCGATATCACAGGCCCCATATGGATACACATGTTTCACAATGAAAGGACCACTCCATCTTGATCTTAGTTTTCCAGGAAATAAATGGAGTGGAGACTTATAAAGCAAGACTTTTTGACCAACATTGAATGTTTTTCTCAATATTTTCTTGTCATGAAACTCTTTGATTCTTGCTTTATGAATTCTTGAATTTTCATATGCATCATTTCTTATTTCCTCAAGCTCATTTATTTGTAATTTTCGCAGTTGACCAGCATCATCAAGGTTTGAATTAAAAGCTTTAATAGCCCAATAAGCTTTATGTTCAAGTTCCACAGGCAAGTGACAAGGTTTTCCATAGACTAGTCTATAAGGTGACATACCTAATGATGTTTTATAAGCAGTTCGATAAGCCCAAAGTGCATCATTAAGTCTTAAAGACCAGTCTTTCCTATTAGGGTTCACTGTTTTCTCCAAGATTTGTTTGATCTCCCTATTAGCAAGCTCTACCTGCCCACTAGTCTGAGGGTGATAAGGGGTGGCAACTTTGTGAGTGATTCCATATTTCTTCATTAAAGACTCAAATGGCTTGTTGCAGAAATGTGTTCCACCATCACTTATCATGGCTCGAGGGATTCCAAATCGACTCAAAATATTTTCTTTCAAGAATTTTATCACTGTTTTGTGATCATTGTTTCGACTTGGAATTGCCTCTATCCATTTTGAAACATAATCTACTGCGACTAATATGTACACGAAACCAAATGATGAAGGAAATGGACCCATGAAATCTATACCCCAACAGTCAAAGATCTCAATGACAAGAATAGGATTTAAAGGCATCATGTGACGTTTTGAAATAGATCCCAACTTTTGACAATTTTCACAAATCTTACAGAATGCATGTGAGTCCTTGAACATGGTGGGCCAGTAAAATCCGCATTGTAAGATTTTTGCAGTTGTCTTTCTTGATGAGAAATGGCCCCCACATGCCTCAGAATGACAAAATTTAATGACACTACTTACCTCATTGTCAGGAATGCATCTTCGAAATATTTGATCAGGACAATATTTGAATAAATAAGGGTCATCCCAATAAAAGTTCTTTACTTCGTTCAAGAACTTTCTTTTGTCTTGGGTACTCCAATGAGCTGGCAATTGTCCTGAAACAAGAAAATTAACAATATTAGCAAACCAAGGCATCGTAGAGACAGAAAATAAAGATTCATCAGGAAAGTAGTCATCGATTGGTGTGATGTCAGATTTTGAATCTGTTGTCAATCTTGACAAATGATCGGCGACAACATTTTCGGTGCCTTTCTTGTCTTTGATTGTGATATCAAATTCTTGAAGTAACAAAATCCACCGAACCAATCTAGCCTTAGAATCTTTCTTAGAAAGAAGATATTTCAATGCTGCATGATCACTGTAAACAACAACAGGTGAGCCAACAAGATAAGACCTGAATTTTTCACATGCAAATACTACTGCAAGTAATTCTTTTTCAGTAGTGGTGTAATTCATTTGAGCACTATTTAAAGTTTTACTTGCATAGTAAATCACATAAGGTTTCTTATCTTTTCTTTGTCCCAAGACAGCACCCACGGCATAATCACTAGCGTCACACATTATTTCAAAAGGTAAAGACCAATCAGGAGGTTGAATGATAGGAGCAGAAGTAAGCAAGTTTTTAAGTTTAACAAAGGCTTCTTCACAATGTTCAGTCCATTCAAAAATATTATCCTTTGTTAGAAGGTTGCTCAAGGGCTTAGATATTACACTAAAATCTTTGATGAACCTTCTATAAAAACCAGCATGTCCTAAGAATGATCTAACATCTTTAATGGATTTTGGTGTTGGCAAGTTAGCAATTAACTCGATTTTAGATTTGTCAACCTCAATTCCTTTTGATGAAACAATGTGACCAAGTACAATGCCGTTTGTTACCATAAAGTGACATTTTTCCCAATTCAGTACAAGATTCTTCTCTTCACATCTGCTCAAAACCTTTTCTAAGTTAGTCAAACAATCATCAAATGAATCACCAAAAACAGAAAAATCATCCATAAAAATCTCAAGAAAACGTTCAACCATATCACTAAATATACTAAGCATGCATCTTTGAAACATGGCAGGTGCATTACATAATCCAAAAGGCATCCTTCGATATGCAAAAGTGCCAAATGGACATGTGAAAGTAGTTTTCTCTTGATCTTCCAATGCAATTTCAATTTGGTTATAACCTGAATAGCCATCTAGGAAACAATAAAATTCATGACCTGCAACTCTTTCTAGGATTTGATCCATGAAAGGTAAGGGAAAATGATCTTTTCTAGTCATTGAATTAAGTTTCCTATAATCAATGCACATGCGCCAACCAGTAATAGTCCTAGTTGGAATTAACTCATTTTTTTCATTTGTTATCACAGTGACTCCAGACTTCTTAGGTACCACTTGAGTAGGACTTACCCATTTGCTGTCAGAAATAGGATAAATGATTCCATTATCTAGAAGCTTAATGACTTCATTTTTCACTACTTCTTTCATATTAGGATTAAGCCTTCGTTGCATTTCTCTAGAGGGTTTAGCATTTTCCTCCAAATAAATCCTGTGAGTGCAAATCAAAGGACTAATTCCTTTTATGTCAGCTATGGTCCATCCTAATGCATTTTTATGCATTTTCAGAGTTTGTAATAACTTAACTTCTTGCTGTGCATTAAGTTTGGAAGAGATTATTACCGGAAAAGTTTCATTTTCTCCCAAAAATGAGTATTTGAGATTGAGGGGTAACGGCTTCAAATCAGGTTTTGGTGGTTGAACACTTGAAGGTATTGGCTCAATTGATCGTGGCGGCAATTCCTCAATTTGTGGTCTCCAATTACTTGCCTTTGATTCTTCCTGAAAATAGACCATTTGCAAATCATCAGATTCATCAATCTCAATTTCATTGGAAGTGGTTTGAAATTGATCATGAACTAATTTTTCAGTAAAGTCCACTTCCTGTAAATCATTATCATCTCCAGGTTGCTTGCAAATGTTGAAAATATTCATCTCCAATGTCATGTTTCTAAAAGATAGCTTCATCAGTCCATTCCTACAATTAATCAATGCATTAGAAGTTGCAAGAAATGGACGTCCTAAAATAACAGGAAATGAATTACATGCTTCAACAGGCTGTGTATCCAAGACAATAAAATCCACAGGATAAATGAATTTATTGACTTGTACTAACACATCTTCAACTATTCCTCTAGGCACTTTTACAGATCTATCGGCAAGTAAAAGAGTCATAGAAGTTGGTTTTAACTCACCTAGATTGAGACTTTGAAAAACTGAATATGGAAGTAAATTCACACTAGCTCCAAGATCAAGTAAAGCTCTTTCAATTTTATGTTCTCCAATAAAGCATGAAATTGTAGGACAACCAGGGTCTTTATATTTCAATGCATTATTGTTCTGAAGAATGGCACTTACTTGTTCGGCTAAGAAGGCTTTCTTTTTCACATTCAGTTTTCTCTTCACAGTGCACAGATCTTTCAAAAATTTAGCATAAGAAGGAACCTGTTTAATAGCATCCAACAAAGGTATATTGATCCTTACCTGTTTGAAAGTTTCAAAGATTTCAGAGTTGTGATTGACTTTCCTTTGTTTGGTCATGGCATGAGGAAATGGAAGTGCTGGCGGAGAATCAGTCTTTTCTTTGCAATGATCAGATTCAACCCCTTCCTTACCCTCAGAGATTGATTCGTCATCATTCTCACAAGGTTCAAGAATGGGTTTTTCAATAACCTTACCACTGCGAAGAGTGATGACTGATTTTACATGATCCATGTGTTGGCTTCCCGAACTACTTGCATTCGCATTGTATTGCCCCTTGGGATTTTGTTGTGGTTGAGATGGAAACTTACCTTTCTCTTGGAAACTGAGAGCAGATGTCAATTTTGCAAGAGTATCTTTAAAATCTGTCATGCTTTGAGCAAGTTGAGTGTTAATTGCCTCTTGCTTTTCCATAAATGCATGCAATGTTTCCTCAAGATTTCTTCTAGGAGGGGGAGCATAAGGAGGTGCATATCCATGAGAATTTTGGAAATTATGATGTGCTGGAAACGATGGCTGTGAAGTTTGAGCATTACTGTTCTCATTCTTCCAACTGAAATTTGGATGATTTCTCCAACCAGGGTTATATGTTTGCGAATATGGGTTATGATTGGGCTTTTGAAAACTGTTTAATGCATGGGCTTGTTCATGGAGACATTCTTTAAAAGAAGGCAAGGTTGGACAATCATTGGTTGAATGTTCGTTGGTTTCACAGATTTGACATGCAATGTCTTGAACAGATTTTAATTGACCACTCTTTTTTAATTCTAGTGCCTCAACCTTTCTAGCTAAAGATGCAAACTTGGCTTGGAGGTCATGATCTTCCCTAAGGTTGTACATACCTCCACTAGATGTATGAGGTTGGGTTTTACTTGGTGCCTCATAAGTACCTGTGGTGTCCCAATTTTGCGCATTTTCAGCTAGCAAGTCTAGGTATTCCATTGCTTCATTAGGGTCTTTATCCTCAAAAGTTCCATTGCACATTAATTCAACCATTTGCCTATCTCTAGGAGTTAACCCTTCATAAAAATGTGAAACTAATCTCCATGTTTCAAAACCATGATGGGGGCAAGTATTAAGTAAGTCTCGATACCTATCCCAACATTGATAAAATGTTTCTCCTGGTTTTTGAGAGAAAGTAATGATTTGTCTTTTGAAAGAGTTTGTTCTGTGGGATGGAAAAAACTTCTTTAAAAATTGTTGTTGCATATCATCCCAAGCACGAATGGATCCAGGTCTCAAATTTTGTAGCCATGTTTTAGCTTTATCTTTTAATGAAAAAGGAAAAAGCTTCAATCTAATGGTGTTCATGCTACAATTTGAGTCATTATACGTGTTGCAAACCTCCTCAAATTCCCTTAAATGCAAGTATGGATTTTCTAAATCTAAGCCATGAAAAGACGGTAAAAGTTGAATAATGCCTGTCTTAAAATTAAAATGAGATGCATCAGGAGGAAAAACTATGCATGAGGGTGCACTTGTTCTTGTGGGATTCATGTGATCTCTAAGAGTTCTAACCCGAATATTCTCATTATTCTCATTATGAAGCGATTGGTTATCTTCTTCAGCCATATTTTCTGAAAATGATGAGGATACCCTACAAAGTCTACCACTTAATGTACGTGACCACACTCTCATGCACGTGTAAGAAGAGAATAAAAGGAAGAAGAAAACAAAAGAAAGAGAAACAAAACAAAAGAAACAAAGTTAGATACAAGAAAAGAGAAAAGAGAAAAGAGAAAAGAGAAAATAAAATAAATACTATAATTTGTACAATGATTTACCTCCCCGGCAACGACGCCAAAAACTTGACACGACCAAAAGATTGATGTCTTCTCCCAAGTGCAGGAGTGTCGAAGTAATAAATAACCCGGTAAGATCGGGGTGGAACCACAGGGAGGTTACTTGTATAAATTATAAGCAACAATAACACTACAACAATAGTAACAACAACAACAATAATAATAATAGTGATAATAATAATAATAGTGAAGAAGAAGAGGAAGAAGTTGATGAGAACTTTGAGATGAAAGATTAACGTAAGGATTAAACAATGATAACAACAAATGTCAAGGTTAGAGGATCCACTAATGGTATTTCAAACAAGTATAGTATAAACCCTTATTATTCAATTGGAAACCACACACAAGGAGGTTCCAATCAGATTATAAATTGTTAACATGATTACATTAGCTATCTTATTCGAATAATGCTAATACTTGTAAATGTTGTCAGGCATTCATGATTATAACTTATGTTAACAACAAATCAAGTTCCTTTCATAGCTCAGGTGTCGGTTATACCATACAGTATGGGCTATGAAAGTGCCAAGTATTTGTTGTACCAAGTGTTATACAACATAAATCTAGATTAACCATTTAACAAGCAAAGTATTAAAAGTGAACAAGATAACAAATATAAAGCATGTTAGTATCCAACATTAAGGTCCATGTTAAGTTTATATTATACTTATTCTTACACCATTAGTGTACCCTTTTCACCTTGACATAATTAATTTAGCTAGACATAATGAAAGAAAGAAACATAAATAAACAAGGAAAGGAAATGAAAAGCATAAGCAAGAGATTAATATAAGCAAAACTTAAGCATTACAAAATATAAAGAGAGAGCAAGAGCATGATCTTGATCTGAAAACCAAGATGCCTAAATACATGGCAAATGCCTCCTTTTATAGGCCAAAATTCGGAACTATTGATTTGTTGACTAATTGATGAGTGGGTGGCCACATCTTGACTTGGTGACAATTCTTATCTTCTTGTCTGCCAAAAACGTCATTGATGACGTCATAATTTGAACAAACTTGAATCATGAAAGTTCTAGGAAATTGTCTCATCTTTCCAGGGTAAAAATTTGAGATCATTTGGACTTCTAGAACTTGAGATATGAGCTGAACACTGAACAGTGTCTGGGCTGCAGGACAGATTCGGACTTCTTCGTTGTTGCTACAATTTGGACTTGAAAACGGCCTTTTTAAATCTTGGGTTGCACATGAAAGTTGTAGGCATATGTCTTATCTTTCCATCCATATAAAATGGACATAAATCCAAGATCTACAGCTCCAGATATGACCCAATTACCGAACAGTGTTCCAGTTTGGACTGCACCAGCATCTCTTTTCTAAGTTTGGCCATCTCTTTGTCCTTTCAATTTCAGTACTTCAACTCATCAATCAATTCTTTCATTTATGTGATAGGCCTGCATTTAAGATGAACATTTACCATAAATTAAAGGTATCTTATATAATTAGATATGTTATTATAAAACATGCTTTAGTTAAGGAGTTATTGATACTTTAAGTGCAAAATGATGATATAAAACCTTGATAAAAATGCACTTTTAAGTACTAATCAACAACCAACACCGCCCCTAGAAACTGAGAAATCATCGACGAACTGCTCTCACGGGTGACGCGTTGATTCGACAGCCGACACAGCCCCTAGGGACTCAGCAATCATCGACGAACTGCTCTCACGTGTGACGAGTGGATTCGACAAGGCCCCTAGGGACGGAGAAATCATCGACGAATTGCTGTCACGGGTGACGCATGGATTCGACAACCGACAGGGCCCCTAGGGACTGAGAAATCATCGACGAACTGCTGTCACGGGTGACGCGTGGATTCGACAGCCGACACGGCCCCTAGGGACTGAGAAATCATCGACGAACTCCTGTCACGGGTGATGTCTGGATTCGACAGCCGACACCGCCCCTAGGGACAGAGAAATCATCGTTGTACTCCTGTTACGGGTGACGCGTGAATTCGACAGCCAACACAGCCCCTAGGGACTGAGAAATCAAAGACGAAATGCTCTCACAGGTGACGAGTGGATTCGACAGCCGAAACCGCCCCTAGGGACTGAGAAATCATAGACGAACTGCTCTCACGGGTGACGAGTGGATTCGACAGCTGACACAGCCCCTAGGGACAGAGAAATCATCGACGAACTGCTGTCACGGGTGATGCCTGGATTCGACAACCGACAGGGCCCCTAGGGACTGAGAAATCATCGACGAACTGCTATCACGGGTGACGCGTGGATTCGACAACCGACAGGGCCCCTAGGGACTGAGAAATCATCGACGAACTACTGTCACGAGTGACGCGTGGATTCGACAGCCGACACGGCCCCTAGGGACTGAGAAATCATTGACGAACTCCTGTCACGGGTGACCAGTGGATTCGACAGCCGACACGGCCCCTAGGGAATGAGAAATCATCGACGAACTGCTGTCACGGGTGACGCGTGGATTCGACAGCCGACACAGCCCCTAGGGACAGAGAAATCATCGACGAACTACTGTCACGGGTGATGCCTGGAATCGACAGCCGACAGGGCCCCTAGGGACTGAGAAATGATCGACGAACTGCTGTCACGGGTGACGCGTGGATTCGAGAGCCGACACAGCCTCTATGGACTGAGAAATCATCCACGAACTGCTGTCACGGGTGACGCGTGGATTCGACAGCCGACACCGCCCTAGGGACTGAGAAATCATCGATGAACTGCTGTCACGGGTGACGCGTGGATTCGACAGCCGACACAGCCTCTAGGGACTGAGAAATCATCCACGAACTGCTGTCACGGGTGACGAGTGGATTCGACAGCCGACACCGCCCCAGGGACTGAGGATTCATCGACGTACTCCTGTCACGGGTGACGCGTGGAATCGACAGCAGACAGGGCCCCTTGGGATTGAGAAATGATCGACGAACTGCTGTCACGGGTGACACGTGGATTCGTCAGCCGACACCGCCTCTATGGACTGAGAAATCATCCACGAACTGCTGTCACGGGTGACGCATGGATTCGACAGCCGACACCGCCCTTGGGACTAAGAAATCATCGACGAACTGCTGTCACGGGTGACGCGTGGATTCGACAGCCGACACAGCCTCTAGGGACAAAGAAATCATCCATGAACTGCTGTCACGGGGGACGCGTGGATTCGAGAGCCGACACCGCCACTAGGGACTAAGAAATCATCGACAAACTGCTGTCACGGGTGATGCTTGGATTCGACAGCCGACAGGGCCTCTAGGCACTTAGAAATCATCGACGAAATGCTCTCACGGGTGACGAGTGGATTCGACAGCCGAAACCGCCCCTAGGGACTGAGAAATCATAGACGAACTGCTCTCACGGGTGACGAGTGGATTCGACAGCTGACACAGCCCCTAGGGACAGAGAAATCATCGACGAACTGCTGTCACGGGTGATGCCTGGATTCGACAACCGACAGGGCCCCTAGGGACTGAGAAATCATCGACGAACTGCTGTCACGGGTGACGCGTGGATTCGACAACCGACAGGGCCCCTAGGGACTGAGAAATCATCGACGAACTGCTGTCACGAGTGACGCGTGGATTCGACAGCCGACACGGCCCCTAGGGACTGAGAAATCATCGACGAACTCCTGTCACGGGTGACCAGTGGATTCGACAACCGACACGGCCCCTAGGGAATGAGAAATCATCGACGAACTGCTGTCACGGGTGACGCGTGGATTCGACAGCCGACACAGCCCCTAGGGTCAGAGAAATCATCGACGAACTGCTGTCACGGGTGATGCCTGGAATCGACAGCCGACAGGGCCCCTAGGGACTGAGAAATGATCGACGAACTGCTGTCACGGGTGACGCGTGGATTCGAGAGCGGACACAGCCTCTATGGACTGAGAAATCATCCACGAACTGCTGTCACGGGTGACGCGTGGATTCGACAGCCGACACCGCCCTAGGGACTGAGAAATCATCGATGAACTGCTGTCACGGGTGACGCGTGGATTCGACAGCCGACACAGCCTCTAGGGACTGAGAAATCATCCACGAACTGCTGTCACGGGTGACGAGTGGATTCGACAGCCGACACCGCCCCAGGGACTGAGGATTCATCGACGTACTCCTGTCACGGGTGACGCGTGGAATCGACAGCCGACAGGGCCCCTGGGGATTGAGAAATGATCGACGAACTGCTGTCACGGGTGACACGTGGATTCGTCAGCCGACACCGCCTCTATGGACTGAGAAATCATCCACGAACTGCTGTCACGGGTGACGCATGGATTCGACAGCCGACACCGCCCTTGGGACTAAGAAATCATCGACGAACTGCTGTCACGGGTGACGCGTGGATTCGACAGCCGACACAGCCTCTAGGGACAAAGAAATCATCCACGAACTGCTGTCACGGGGGACGCGTGGATTCGAGAGCCGACACCGCCACTAGGGACTGAGAAATCATCGACAAACTGCTGTCACGGGTGATGCTTGGATTCGACAGCCGACAGGGCCTCTAGGCACTTAGAAATCATCGACGAAATGCTCTCACGGGTAACGAGTGGATTCGACAGCCGACACCGTCCCTAGGGATTGAGAAATCATCGATGAAATGCTGTCACGGGTGACGCGTGGATTCGACATCCGACATGGCCCCTAGGGACGAAGAAATCATCGACGAACTGCTGTCACGGTTGACGCGTGGATTCGACATCCGACAGGGCCCCTAGGGACTGAGAAATCATCGACGAATTGCTGCACGGGTGATGCGTGGATTCGACAGCCGACAGGGCCCCTAGGGACTGAGAAATCATCGACGAAGTGCTGTCACGGGTGAGGCGTGGATTCGACAGCTGACAGGGCCCCTAGGGACTGAGAAATCATCGACGAACTGCTGTCACGGGTGACGCGTGGATTCGACAGCCGACAGGGCCCCTAGGGACTGAGAAATCATCGACGAACTGCTCTCACGGGTGACAAGTGGATTCGACAGCCGACACGGCCCCTAGGGAATGAGAAATCAACGACGAACTGCAGTCACGGGTGACGCGTGGATTCGACAGCCGACAGGGCCCCTAGGGACTGAGAAATCATCGACGAACTGCTGCACGGGTGACGCGTGGATTCGACAGCCGACAGGGCCCCTAGGGACTGAGAAATCATCGACGAACTGCTGTCACGGGTGACGCGTGGATTCGACAGCCGACAGGGCCCCTAGGGACTGAGAAATCATCGACAAACTGCTGTCACGGGTGACGCGTGGATTCGACTGCTGACACGGCCCCTAGGGACTGAGAAATCATCGACGAACTGGTGTCACGGGTGACGCGTGGAATCGACAGCCGACAGGGCCCCTAGGGACTGAGAAATCATCGACGAACTGCTGTCACGGGTGACGCGTGGATTCGACAGCCGACACAGCCTCTAGGGACTGAGAAATCATCCACGAACTGCTGTCACGGGTGACGCGTGGATTCAAGAGCCGACACCGCCCCTAGGGAATGGGAAATCATCGAGGAACTGCTCTCACAGGTGACGAGTGGATTCGACAGCCGACACGGCCCCTAGGGACAGAGAAATCATCCACGAACTGCTGTCACTGGTGAGGCGTGGATTCGACAGTCGACACGGCCCCTAGGGACTGAGAAATCATCGACAAACTGGTGTCACGGGTGACGCGTGGAATCGACAGCCGACAGGGCCCCTAGGGACTGAGAAATCATCGACGAACTGTAGTCACGGGTGACGCATGGATTCGACAGCCGACAGGGCCCCTAGGGACTGAGAAATCATCAACGAACTACTGTCACGGGTGACGCGTGGATTCGACAGCCGACACGGCCCCTAGGGACAGAGAAATCATCGACGAACTGCTGTCACGGGTGAGGCGTGGATTCGACAGCCGACACGGCCCCTAGGGACAGAGAAATCATCCACGAACTAAAATACTACTACCCTCTCCCCCCAACCAAAACGAGACATTGTCCTCAATGTCCTAAGGTAGAAAGATAGAGTATAGAAGACATCACCTGAAACAACGAACACTGACAAACCTGAAACACACTCAAATATAAAAAATAACAGAACAAAATACTATGTGAGAAATAAAACCAAAAGACACAAGGATTCACAAATGAAGGCTCAAATCCAATCTAAGCTTTTTACGGCTTTCTGTAGTTGACCAATTGATGCGACTCATGGAAGGATCAATTACAGGGGTGAAAGATTGTAGTTTGTCGATCAATTGTTCAGCAGTAGCAGCAGAGATTATGATTTGTCGTGCCGAAGATGTTAGAAATTCCTGTTCCACAGCTTGATCAAGAAAAGACAACAAAGTATCATAAAAACCATTAACATTGAGCAAACCTATAGGTTTATGGTGAATGTGAAGTTGGGCCCAAGAGAAAATATGAAAGATCTCTTCCAATGTGCCCAGACCACCTGGTAAGGCAATGAAGGCATCAGCATGGTTAAACATTGTATTCATTCGATCAAACATTGTGGAGACCTGTAGTTCCTCTCCAATTGTTCTTCCAATGATGTCCCCTTTTGTTAAAGCTTCAGGGACGACCCCCAAAACTTGACTACCTCCTAAAAATGCAGCTATCGCCACACCCCCCATTAACCCAAGGCTGCCTCCCCCATACACTAAATGAATCTTTCTCTCAGCTAGTACCTGACCAAGATGATTTGCTGCTTCTAAAAAAGCTATTTCCTTCCCAAGACTGGATCCACCGAAAACACAAATATTTTTTATGTGATAACTTGAGGAACCTGCCATTTCTACACGCTTCTATATCTGTCTAATGTAAGGGATGAGTAGAAATGAGGGGAAGGAAGAGAAGATTTTATAGAAGAGAAATTGAAGATGCAATCATACCACCTATATGTAGGCCAGCTGGAGTCTCACACTCTCTCTCTCTTTATTTATTTATTTATTTTGAAAAAAGCATGTATATGTACAGGTAGTTGTGATTGTGGCTCACATCTTCCCTTGGTTTTACGTCCAAGAACGGCTTAAACGCCCTCTATGGGTCGGGGATAGGCTTCCCATCCAGTTTTCTTAAAAACTGGCAAACAGGGTCTTTTTTAGTCAGATTCCCAAGACTAAGTCTATCATGTTCTTTATGAAAATGGGGCCATAAATCATGAATTGCACGATGCACATCTCCACTAGGATGCGTCTCAAGGGTCAACAAAAGATTATCTAAAGACCCCTTACTCAGGCCATCCTTAATGAATTGTATTTTATCTTCACGGTTTATAGATACCATTCCTAAAGAACGACATGTTGCATTGCAAGTCCATCTGGCACATTTGTGACAGACTTTCAGTCGTTTTGCACGACGTTTCTTTGCAAAAGTGCTTTTACCTGTTCTAGGCATGTGTGAAATGAAAGAATTGGAGGACTCACCTGATAATCGGACCTTTGCTTCAATCAGCCAACGAATATGTAAACACCCAAAGGAAAATATATATATATATATATATATATATATATATATATATATATATATATATATATATATATATATTTAGAGAGAGAGGGATGATGATGGATGCAGTTTTCGCTGCTGATGCAGAAATCGGCAGCGACACAGTTCCGCTGCCGATTCTGAATTGGCAGCGACGCAGTTCCGCTGCCGATTCTGGATCGGCAGCGACACAGTTTTTGCTGCCGATGCAGAAATCGGTAGCGATGCAGTTTTTGCTGCCGATGCACAAATCGGCAGCGATGCAGTTTTCGCTGCCGATTTCTCAATGAACAGTGACGCAGAGCTGGGAGGGAGGGGTAAAACTGGTTTTAGATAAACCAAACAAGGATAAGGACACACCTAAACCAACCCCCAAACAACCCATTTCATTGGATGGGTAGTATAAATACAAAGAGGGGAGAGAGAATGACCCATCTCCTTCCAAATCCAGCAGCTGCATGCCGTTCTTCCCTTCCCCTTTCACAACAGAAACGTAAATCAGACCAGTAGAGATTACTTTGTGAACTTGTGAGGGAGAGATGAGACCTTGAGAGAGGAGTGGGCAGCTGCATAGAGGAGAGGCAAAGGAGAGCCGGAAAAAAAAAAAAAAAAAAAAACGTGAGAGAAAAAAGAAGAAGAAGGAGAACCAGCAGCTGAATAGTGTCAAACCTTCCTCAAACTTAGTTAAATTCAGAAGGTATGGGTCATGAAACTCTCTTCCTCTCCCCCGTAAGATCAAAAACGAAAATAAAGAAGAAAAAAAAAACCCTAAGAAAAGAATTGATCTAAGACCTAAGCCAGCTGTGAAGGAAGCTGAAATTAACCAAGAGAACAAGCAAACAAAAGTGAAATAAAGTCAATTTCAGAACATCTAACAAATCATGGTAGAGGGGCGGCTTTAACTAGGGGGAATTAATGTGTTCTGCTGTGATGTTGTTGCTGGAATTAATGTGTTCTGCTGTGATGATTGTTGCTGGAATTAATGTGTTCTGCTGTGATGTTGTTGCTGGAATTAATGTGTTCTGCTGTGATGATTGTTGCTGGAATTAATGTGTTCTGCTGTGATGTTGTTGCTGGAATTAATGTGTTCTGCTGTGATGATTGTTGCTGGAATTAATGTGTTCTGCTGTGATGTTGTTGCTGGAATTAATGTGTTCTGCTGTGATGTTTGTTGCTGGAATTAAGGTGTTCTACTGTGATGATTGTGCTGAAATTGATGCTCCCGATTATGGGTTGCGCAGCGAAATTCTGTTTCGCTGCCGCAACTGAACCTGCTGCAGCGAATTAAGATTCGCTGCCTAGTTGTGTGTTGCGCAGCGAAATTCTGTTTCGCTGCCGCAGCTGAACCTCCTGCAGCGAATTAACATTCGCTGCCGAGTTGTGTGTTGCGCAGCGAAATTCTGTTTCGCTGCCGCAGCTGAACCTCCTGCAGCGAAGTGATATTCGCTGCCGAGTTGTGCGTTGTGCAGCGAAACTGTGGCGCCAACAGCGGTGCAGTTCTCGCTGCCGAACTGGCAGCCCGCAGCGAACCAGTTCTCGCTGCCGAATTGGGCAGCCCGCAGCGAACCGGTTCTCGCTGCCGATTCCTACAATAAGCCTCCTAGGCAGGAATGACTTAAATGCTAATAACAATTTCATGATATGATGGTGTAAAATAGGGAACACTTTAATGTGAACATGTGAACTATTGAAATAAGTGTGATGATGAATGTGATTCAAAAATAAAATAAATACAACTGTGCTGATTTGTGACCATTGATGTCTCAGGTGGTGCAGTCGGGATTGGACCATCATCAAGACAGGAACGACCCACAGGTGGAACAGGTAGGTGACTTGCACCTTTCTTTTTCATACGTTGAACCTTAGAACATTTTAACTTGAGTACTACCATATTGTTAGAACCGATATTAAATTGTCGAACGCTTAATTGTTGATAAAAGAGTGATTAGCTTCGGCTAATGGCATCCAAACGGATGGCCGGGACAAAGAGTGATTAGCTTCGGCTAATGGCATCCGAATGGATGGCCGGGACAAAAGAGTGATTAGCTTCGGCTAATGGCATCCAAACGGATGGCCGGGACAAAAGAGTGATTAGCTTCGGCTAATGGCATCCAAACGGATGGCCGGGACAAAAGAGTGATTAGCTTCGGCTAATGGCGTCCGAATGGATGGCCGGGTTAAAAAGGGATGATTTCGCTGCCGATTGTGGATCGGCAGCGACGCAGTTCCGCTGCCGATTCTGGATCGGCAGCGACACAGTATTCGCTGCCGATATAGAAATCGGCAGCGACCTAGTTTCCGCTGCCGATACAGAAATCGGCAGCGACGCAGTTCCGCTGCCGATTCTGGATCGGCAGCGACACAGTATTCGCTGCCGATACAGAAATCGGCAGCGACCTAGTTTCCGCTGCCGATACAGAAATCGGCAGCGACGCAGTTCCGCTGCCGATTCTGGATCGGCAGCGACACAGTATTCGCTGCCGATACAGAAATCGGCAGCGACCTAGTTTCCGCTGCCGATACAGAAATCGACAGCGACACAGTATTCGCTGCCGATTTTGGATCGGCAGCGATGCAGTCTTCGCTGCCGATACAGAATTCGGCAGCGACCCAGTTTCGCTGCCGATTCCTTGATCGGCAGCGATGTAGTTTCGGCTGCCGATTTTAGGATTGGCAGTGACGCAGCTATTGCTATGGAATCCGGATGGATAGCCGGGACAAATAAACGACTAGTTTCAGCGAATGGCATTTGAAAACTTGTGTATCTATATGTACTACTAATTGTTACATCAAATACATGAAGAAATTATAAATGTTAATGCTTATTTAATTGCTAGGCCGTTAGTTACCAATATTATTATTATTATTAAGTATTTGTTTTCTCTTAAATGTTTTGTACTGCTGCAGGGACGTCACACCAACAAGATGTCTAGGATACCCGATACATGGGAACCTACTTTTGCAAAGAATTAAGTAGATGCATTCGAACTCACAATGTATTTTGTAGGGATCAATGTACTGAATGTATAACTTTTATTAGACCCTTTTTGTTTAAAATTTTGTGATGGCTATTAGTAGTATAAGAATGCAAACTCATGTCCATGTATATATATTTTTAATATGAATTTCAAATCATGCAACACTAATATTATGTGTTTGTGTAAGATTCGCTTTTGAATGAACTGTTGATTGTATGGGTTGTATTTTGATGATGTAAGGATTCAAGTTCTTTGATTACCGGCACCAGGTGTATTAAATATATATATAAAAAAAAAAATTTACTATTGTCGGGCTTAGAAATCCGAGTCGTTACAGATCTACTCCTGTCACGGGTGACGCGTGGTTTCGACAGCCGACACCGCCCCTAGGGACTGAGAAATCATCGACGAACTGCTCTCATGGGTGACGAGTGGATTCGACAGGGCCCCTAGGGACGGAGAAATCATCGACGAAATGCTATCACGGGTGACGCCTGGATTCGACAGTCGACAGCGCCCCTAGGGACTGAGTAATCATCGACGAACTGCAATCACGGGTGACGCGTGGATTCGACAGCCGACACAGCCCCTAGGGACGAATAAATCATCGACGTACTCCTTTCATGGGTGACGCGTGGATTCGACAGCCGACACCGCCCCTAGGGACTGAGAAATCATAGATCTACTCCTCTCACGGGTGACACGTGGATTCGATAGCCGACACAGCCTCTAGGGACTGAGAAATCATCAACGAACTGCTGTCACGGGTGACGCGTGGATTCGACACCGACACGGCCCCTAGGGACGGAGAAATCATAGATCTACTCCTGTCACGGGTGACGCGTGGTTTCGACAGCCGACACCTCCCCTAGGGACTGAGAAATCATCGACGAACTGCTCTCATGGGTGACGAGTGGATTCGACAGGGCCCCTAGGGACGGAGGAATCATCGACGAAATGCTGTCACGGGTGACGCCTGGATTCGACAGTCGACAGCGCCCCTAGGGACTGAGTAATCATCGACGAACTGCAGTCACGGGTGACGCGTGGATTCGACAGCCGACACAGCCCCTAGGGACGAATAAATCATCGACGTACTCCTGTCATGGGTGACGCGTGGATTCGACAGCCGACACCGCCCCTGGGGACAGAGAAATCATCGTTGTACTCCTGTCACGGGTGACGAGTGGATTCGACAGCCAACACTGCCCCTAGGGAATGAGAAATCAATGACGAACTGCTGTCACGGGTGACGAGTGGATTCGACAGGCGACACGGTCCCTAGGGACTGAGCAATCATCGACGAACTCCTGTCACGGGTGACGAGTGGATTCGACAGCCGACACAGCCCCTAGGGACGAATAAATCATCGACGTACTCCTGTCACGGGTGATGCGTGGATTCGACAGCCGACACCGCCCCTAGGGACTGAGAAATCATAGAGCTACTCCTGTCACGGGTGACACGTGGATTCGATAGCCGACACAGCCTCTAGGGACTGAGAAATCATCAACGAACTGCTGTCACGGGTGACGCGTGGATTCGACACCGACACGGCTCCTAGGGACGGAGATATCATAGATCTACTCCTGTCACGGGTGACGCGTGGATTCGACAGCCGACACAGCCCCTAGGGACGAATAAATCATCGACGTACTCCTGTCATGGGTGACGCGTGGATTCGACAGCCGACACCGCCCCTAGGGACTGAGAAATCATAGATCTACTCCTCTCACGGGTGACGCGTGGATTCGACAGCCGACACCGCCCCTAGGGACTGAGAAATCATAGATCTACTCCTCTCACGGGTGACGCGTGGATTCGACAGCCGACACAGCCTCTAGGGACTGAGAAATCATCAACGAACTGCTGTCACGGGTGACGCGTGGTTTCGACAACCGACACCGCCCCTAGGGACTGAGAAATCATCGACGAACTGCTCTCACGGGTGACGAGTGGATTCGACAAGGCCCCTAAGGACGGAGAAATCATCGACGAAATGCTGTCACAGGTGACTCCTGGATTCGACAGTCGACAGCGCCCCTAGGGACTGAGTAATCATCGACGAACTGCTGTCACGGGTGACGCATGGATTCGACAGCCGACACGGCCCCTAGGGACTGAGAAATCATCGACGAACTGCTGTAAGGGGTGACGAGTGGCTTCGACAGCCGACACGGCCCGTAGGGACAGAGAAATCATCGACGAACTGCTGTCACGGGTGACGCGTGGATTCGACAGCCGACACGGCCCCTAGGGACTGAGAAATCATCGACGAAATGCTCTCACGGGTGACGAGTGGATTCGACAGCCGACAGCACTCCTAGGGACGGAGAAATCATCAAGGAACTGCTGTCACGGGTGACGCGTGGATTCGACAGCCGACACAGCCCCTAGGGACTGAGGATTGATCGACGAACTGCTGTCAAGGGTGACGAGTGGATTCGACACCGACACGGCCCCTAGGGACGGAGAAATCATCGACCAACTGCTGTCACGGGTGACGCCTGGATTCGAAAGCCGACAGGGCCCCTAGGGACTGAGAAATCATCGACGAACTGCTGTCACGGGTGATGAGTGGATTCGACAGTCGACACGGTCCCTAGGGACTGAGCAATCATCGACGAACTCCTGTCACGGGTGACGAGTGGATTCGACAGCCGACACAGCCCCTAGGGACGAATAAATCATCGACGTACTCCTGTCACGGGTGATGCGTGGATTCGACAACCGACACCGCCCCTAGGGACTGAGAAATCATAGAGCTACTCCTGTCACGGGTGACACGTGGATTCGATAGCCGACACAGCCTCTAGGGACTGAGAAATCATCAAAGAACTGCTGTCACGGGTGACGCGTGGATTCGACACCGACACGGCCCCTAGGGACGGAGAAATCATAGATCTACTCCTGTCACGGGTGACGCGTGGTTTCGACTGCCGACACCTCCCCTAGGGACTGAGAAATCATCGACGAACTGCTCTCATGGGTGACGAGTGGATTCGACAGGGCCCCTAGGGACGGAGAAATCATCGACGAAATGTTGTCACGGGTGACGCGTGGATTCGACAGTCGACAGCGCCCCTAGGGACTGAGTAATCATCGACGAACTGCAGTCACGGGTGACGCGTGGATTCGACAGCCGACACAGCCCCTAGGGACGAATAAATCATCGACGTACTCCTGTCATGGGTGACGCATGGATTCGACAGCCGACACCGCCCTAGGGACTGAGAAATCATAGATCTACTCCTCTCACGGGTGACGCGTGGATTCGACAGCCGACACAGCCCCTAGGGACGAATAAATCATCGACGTACTCCTGTCATGGGTAACGCGTGGATTCGACAGCCGACACCGCCCCTAGGGACTGAGAAATCATAGATCTACTCCTCTCACGGGTGACGCGTGGATTCGACAGCCGACACCGCCCCTAGGGACTGAGAAATCATAGATCTACTCCTCTCACGGGTGACGCGTGGATTCGACAGCCGATACAGCCTCTAGGGACTGAGAAATCATCAACGAACTGCTGTCACGGGTGACGCGTGGATTCGAGTGCCGACACCGCCCCTAGGGACTGAGAAATCATCGACGAACTGCTCTCACGGGTGACGAGTGGATTCGACAGGGCCCCTAGGGACGGAGAAATCATCGACGAACTGCTGTCACGGGTGAAGCCTGGATTCGATAGCCGACAGCACTCCTAGGGACTGAGAAATCATCGACGAACTGCTGTCACGGGTGACGCATGGATTCGACAGCTAACACGGCCCCTAGGGACTGAGAAATCATCGACGAACTGCTCTCACGGGTGATGTCTGGATTCGACAGTCGACACCGCCCCTAGGGACAGAGAAATCATCGTTGTACTCCTATCACGGGTGACGAGTGGATTCGACAGCCGACACGGCCCCTAGGGAATGAGAAATCATCGACGAACTGCTGTCACGGGTGACGCGTGGATTCGACAGCCGACAGGGCCCCTAGGGACTGAGAAATCATCGACGACCTGCTGTCGCGGGTGATGTCTGGATTCGACAGCCGACACCGCCCCTTGGGACAGAGAAATCATCGTTGTACTCCTGTCACGGGTGACGAGTGGATTCGACAGCCAACACTGCCCCTAGGGAATGAGAAATCAATGACGAACTGCTGTCACGGGTGACGCGTGGATTCGACATCCGACACGGCCCCTAGGGAATGAGAAATCATCGACGAACTGCTGTCACGGGTGACGCGTGGATTCCACAGCCGACAGGGCCCCTAGGGACTGAGAAATCATCGACGAACTGCTGTCACGGGTGACGCGTGGAATCGACAGCCGACACCGCCCCTAGGGACTGAGGATTGATCGACGAACTGCTATCATGGGTGACGCGTGGATTCGACACCGACACAACCCCTAGGGACAGAGAAATCATCGACGAACTGCTGTCACGGGTCAAGCCTGGATTCGACAGCCGACAGGGCCCCTAGGGACTGAGAAATCATCGACGAACTCCTGTCACGGGTGACGCGTGGAATCGACAGCCGACACGGCCCCTAGGGATAGAGAAATCATCGACGAACTGCTGTCACGGGTGAGGCATGGATTCGACAGCCGACACGGCCCCTAGGGAGTGAGAAATTATCGACGAACTGCTGTCACGGGTGACGCGTGGATTCGACAGCCGACAGGGCCCCTAGGGACTGAGAAATCATCGACGAACTGCTGTCACGGCTGACGCATGGAATCGACAGCCGACAGGGCCCCTAGGGAATGAGAAATCATCGACGAACTGCTGTCACGGGTGACGCGTGGATTCCACAGCCGACAGGGCCCCTAGGGACTGAGAAATCATCGACGAACTGCTGTCACGGGTGACGCGTGGAATCGACAGCCGACACGGCCCCTAGGGACTGAGAAATCATCGACGAACTGCTGTCACGGGTGACGCGTGGAATCGACAGCCGACACGGCCCCTAGGGACTCAGAAATCATCGACGAACTGGTGTCACGGGTGACGCGTGGATTCGACAGCCGACAGGGCCCCTAGGGACTGAGAAATCATCGACGAACTGCTGTCACGGGTGACGCGTGGATTCGACTGCCGATAGGGCCCCTATGGACTGAGAAATCATCGACGAAATGCTGTCACGGGTGACGCGTGGATTCGACAGCCGACACCGCCCTAGGGACGGAGAAATCATCGACGAACTGCTGTCACGGGTGACGCGTGGAATCGACATCAGACATGGCCCCTAGGGACTGAGAAATCATCGACGAACTGCTGTCACGGGTGACGCGTGGATTCGACAGCCGACAGGGCCCCTAGGGACTGAGAAATCATCGACGAACTGCTGTCGCGGGTGACGCGTGGATTCGACTGCCGATAGGGCCCCTATGGACTGAGAAATCATCGACGAAATGCTGTCACGGGTGACGCGTGGATTCGACAGCCGACACCGCCCTAGGGACGGAGAAATCATCGACGAACTGCTGTCACGGGTGACGCGTGGAATCGACATCAGACATGGCCCCTAGGGACTGAGAAACCATCGACGAACTGCTGTCACGGGTGACGCGTGGATTCGACAGCCGACAGGGCCCCTAGGGACTGAGAAATCATCGACGACCTGCTGTCGCGGGTGATGTCTGGATTCGACAGCCGACACCGCCCCTGGGGACAGAGAAATCATCGTTGTACTCCTGTCACGGGTGACGAGTGGATTCGACAGCCAACACTGCCCCTAGGGAATGAGAAATCAATGACGAACTGCTGTCACGGGTGACGCGTGGATTCGACAGCCGACAGGGCCCCTAGGGACTGAGAAATCATCGACGACCTGCTGTCGCGGGTGATGTCTGGATTCGACAGCCGACACCGCCCCTGGGGACAGAGAAATCATCGTTGTACTCCTGTCACGGGTGACGAGTGGATTCGACAGCCAACACTGCCCCTAGGGAATGAGAAATCAATGACGAACTGCTGTCACGGGTGACGCGTGGATTCGACATCCGACACGGCCCCTAGGGAATGAGAAATCATCGACGAACTGCTGTCACGGGTGACGCGTGGATTCCACAGCCGACAGGGCCCCTAGGGACTGAGAAATCATCGACGAACTGCTGTCACGGGTGACGCGTGGAATCGACAGCCGACACCGCCCCTAGGGACTGAGGATTGATCGACGAACTGCTATCATGGGTGACGCGTGGATTCGACACCGACACAACCCCTAGGGACAGAGAAATCATCGACGAACTGCTGTCACGGGTCAAGCCTGGATTCGACAGCCGACAGGGCCCCTAGGGACTGAGAAATCATCGACGAACTCCTGTCACGGGTGACGCGTGGAATCGACAGCCGACACGGCCCCTAGGGATAGAGAAATCATCGACGAACTGCTGTCACGGGTGAGGCGTGGATTCGACAGCCGACACGGCCCCTAGGGAGTGAGAAATTATCGACGAACTGCTGTCACGGGTGACGCGTGGATTCGACAGCCGACAGGGCCCCTAGGGACTGAGAAATCATCGACGAACTGCTGTCACGGCTGACGCATGGAATCGACAGCCGACAGGGCCCCTAGGGAATGAGAAATCATCGACGAACTGCTGTCACGGGTGACGCGTGGAATCGACAGCCGACACGGCCCCTAGGGACTCAGAAATCATCGACGAACTGGTGTCACGGGTGACGCGTGGATTCGACAGCCGACAGGGCCCCTAGGGACTGAGAAATCATCGACGAACTGCTGTCACGGGTGATGCGTGGATTCGACTGCCGATAGGGCCCCTATGGACTGAGAAATCATCGACGAAATGCTGTCACGGGTGACGCGTGGATTCGACAGCCGACACCGCCCTAGGGACGGAGAAATCATCGACGAACTGCTGTCACGGGTGACGCGTGGAATCGACATCAGACATGGCCCCTAGGGACTGAGAAATCATCGACGAACTGCTGTCACGGGTGACGCGTGGATTCGACAGCCGACAGGGCCCCTAGGGACTGAGAAATCATCGACGAACTGCTGTCGCGGGTGACGCGTGGATTCGACTGCCGATAGGGCCCCTATGGACTGAGAAATCATCGACGAAATGCTGTCACGGGTGACGCGTGGATTCGACAGCCGACACCGCCCTAGGGACGGAGAAATCATCGACGAACTGCTGTCACGGGTGACGCGTGGAATCGACATCAGACATGGCCCCTAGGGACTGAGAAACCATCGACGAACTGCTGTCACGGGTGACGCGTGGATTCGACAGCCGACAGGGCCCCTAGGGACTGAGAAATCATCGACGACCTGCTGTCGCGGGTGATGTCTGGATTCGACAGCCGACACCGCCCCTGGGGACAGAGAAATCATCGTTGTACTCCTGTCACGGGTGACGAGTGGATTCGACAGCCAACACTGCCCCTAGGGAATGAGAAATCAATGACGAACTGCTGTCACGGGTGACGCGTGGATTCGACAGCCGACAGGGCCCCTAGGGAATGAGAAATCATCGACGAACTGCTGTCACGGGTGACGCGTGGAATCGACAGCCGACACGGCCCCTAGGGACTGAGCAATCATCGACGAACTCCTGTCACTGGGTCGCTGCCGAATTCTGTATCGGCAGCGAAGACTGCATCGCTGCCGATCCAAAATCGGCAGCGGAACTGCGTCGCTGCCGATCCACAATCGGCAGCGAAAACTAGGTCGCTGCCGATTTCTGTATCGGCAGCGAATACTGTGTCGCTGCCGATCCAGAATCGGCAGCGGAACTGCGTCGCTGCCGATCCACAATCGGCAGCGAAAACTAGGTCGCTGCCGATTTCTGTATCGGCAGCGAATACTGTGTCGCTGCCGATCCAGAATCGGCAGCGGAACTGCGTCGCTGCCGATCCACAATCGGCAGCGCAAACTAGGTCGCTGCCGATTTCTGTATCGGCAGCGAATACTGTGTCGCTGCCGATCCAGAATCGGCAGCGGAACTGCGTCGCTGCCGATCCACAATCGGCAGCGAAAACTAGGTCGCTGCCGATTTCTGTATCGGCAGCGAATACTATGTCGCTGCCGATCCAGAATCGGCAGCGGAACTGCGTCGCTGCCGATCCACAATCGGCAGCGAAATCATCCCTTTTTAACCCGGCCATCCATTCGGACGCCATTAGCCAAAGCTAATCATTCTTTGTCCCGGCCATCCGTTTGGATGCCATTAGCCGAAGCTAATCACTCTTTTGTCCCGGCCATCCGTTTGGATGCCATTAGCCGAAGCTAATCACTCTTTTGTCCCGGCCATCCGTTTGGATGCCATTAGCCGAAGCTAATCACTCTTTTGTCCCGGCCATCCATTCGGATGCCATTAGCCGAAGCTAATCACTCTTTGTCCCGGCCATCCGTTTGGATGCCATTAGCCGAAGCTAATCACTCTTTTATCAACAATTAAGCGTTCGACAATTTAATATCGGTTCTAACAATATGGTAGTACTCAAGTTAAAATGTTCTAAGGATCAACGTATGAAAAAGAAAGGTGCAAGTCACCTACCTGTTCCACCTGTGGGTCGTTCCTGTCTTGATGATGGTCCAATCCCGACTGCACCACCTGAGACATCAATGGTCACAAATCAGCACAGTTGTATTTATTTTATTTTTGAATCACATTCATCATCACACTTATTTCAATAGTTCACATGTTCACATTAAAGTGTTCCCTATTTTACACCATCATATCATGAAATTGTTATTAGCATTTAAGTCATTCCTGCCTAGGAGGCTTATTGTAGGAATCGGCAGCGAGAACCGGTTCGCTGCGGGCTGCCCAATTCGGCAGCGAGAACTGGTTCGCTGCGGCTGCCAGTTCGGCAGCGAGAACTGCACCGCTGTTGGCGCCACAGTTTCGCTGCACAACGCACAACTCGGCAGCGAATATCACTTCGCTGCAGGAGGTTCAGCTGCGGCAGCGAAACAGAATTTCGCTGCGCAACACACAACTCGGCAGCGAGTATTAATTCGCTGCAGCAGGTTCAGTTGCGGCAGCGAAACAGAATTTCGCTGCGCAACACACAACTCGGCAGCATCAATTTCAGCACAATCATCACAGTAGAACACCTTAATTCCAGCAACAAACATCACAGCAGAACACATTAATTCCAGCAACAACATCACATTAATTCCAGCAACAATCATCACAGCAGAACACATTAATTCCAGCAACAATCATCACAGCAGAACACATTAATTCCAGCAATAACATCACAGCAGAACACATTAATTCCAGCAACAATCATCACAGCAGAACACATTAATTCCAGCAACAACATCACAGCAGAACACATTAATTCCCCCTAGTTAAAGCCGGCCCTCTACCATGATTTGTTAGATGTTCTGAAATTGACTTTATTTCACTTTTGTTTGCTTGTTCTCTTGGTTAATTTCAGCTTCCTTCACAGCTGGCTTAGGTCTTAGATCAATTCTTTTCTTAGGGTTTTTTTCTTCTTCTTTATTTTCGTTTTTTGATCTTACGGGGGAGAGGAAGAGAGTTTCATGACCCATACCTTCTGAATTTAACTAAGTTTGAGGAAGGTTTGACACTATTCAGCTGCTGGTTCTCCTTCTTCTTCTTTTTTTTTTTTCCGGCTCTCCTTTGCCTCTCCTCTATGCAGCTGCCCACTCCTCTCTCAAGGTCTCATCTCTCCCTCACAAGTTCACAAAGTAATCTCTACTGGTCTGATTTACGTTTCTGTTGTGAAAGGGGAAGGGAAGAACGACATGCAGCTGCTGGATTTGGAAGGAGATGGGTCATTCTCTCTCCCCTCTTTGTATTTATACTACCCATCCAATGAAATGGGTTGTTTGGGGGTTGGTTTAGGTGTGTCCTTATCCTTGTTTGGTTTATCTAAAACCAGTTTTACCCCTCCCTCCCAGCTCTGCGTCACTGTTCATTGAGAAATCGGCAGCGAAAACTGCATCGCTGCAGATTTCTGCATCGGCAGCAAAAACTGTGTCGCTGCCGATTTCTGCATCGGCAGCAAAAACTGCGTCGCTGCCGATCCAGAATCGGCAGCGGAACTGCGTCGCTGCCGATTTCTGCATCAGCAGCGAAAACTACATCCATCATCATCCCTCTCTCTCTAAATATATATATATATATATATATATATATATATATATATATATTCCTTTGGGTGTTTACATTCTCCCCTCCTAAATATGAATTTCTTCCTCGAAATTTAAGAAGTTTTCACACTCCATACCTGGTAGATCAAATAAAGTGGGGTACTTTTTTCTCATCTCAGCCTCCCTCTCCCAAGTTTCCTCTTCTACTTGAGCATTTCGCCATAAGATTCTAACAATGGGGATCTTTTTGCTCCGCAACTCCTTCACTTCTTGATCTAGTATCCGTATGGGCCTCAATTCCAATGTTAAGTCTTCCTTGACCTCTACTGGGACTTGGGGTAGAACTCGGGCGGGGTCTACGTTAGCCTTCCTTAACAAGGAGACATGGAACACATCATGGACCCTGGCTAACTGTGGGGGCAATTCCACCTTGTAGGCTACTGGTCCAACTCGTTGTAAGATTTTGAAGGGTCCAATGAATCGGGGAGTTAACTTCCCTTTCAATCCAAATCGTAACAAGTTCTTCCATGGGGCTACCTTCAGGAACACCTGGTCCCCCGTACTGAACTCGAGAGGTCTTCTCCTCACATCGGCATACTTCTTCTGTCTATCCTGTGCGGCTTTGATGCGATCCCTGATAATTCTCACTTTCTCCGTGGTGACTTGAACTAACTCTGCGCCATATAACTTCCGGTCCCCAATTTCTTCCCAACATAAAGGAGTTCTACACCTCCTACCATACAAAGCTTCATATGGGGCCATCCCTATTGTGGCTTGGTGACTATTGTTATAAGTGAACTCCACCAATGCCATGTGTTCCTCCCAGTTTCCTCCAAATGCTAGCACACATGCCCGTAATAGGTCTTCCAAGACTTGAATGACTCTTTCCGATTGGCCATCCGTTTGGGGGTGAAACGCAGTGCTCATGTCCAATCTTGTTCCCAAGGCATGTTGTATGCTCGGCCAAAGTCGAGAGGTGAACCTAGGATCTCGATCCGATACAATGGACACCGGAATCCCATGAAGTCGTACCACCTCATTTATGTAGATCTTGGCAAGCTTGTCCACCGAGTCGGTCATCTTTACAGGCAAGAATAGTGCGGATTTCGTCAACCGATCTACAATGACCCATATCGCATCATTTCCTTTTCTCCCCTTGGGAAATCCTGACACGAAATCCATGGTGATCATCTCCCACTTCCATTCTGGAATTTGTAATGGCTGTAATGGTCCCGCAGGCCTTTGGTGTTCAACCTTGACTTGTTGACATATCCCACACTTTGACACATACTCAGCTATTTCCCTTTTCATATTAGGCCACCAATAGAGGTGTTTCAGGTCTCGGTACATTTTAGTGCTGCCAGGATGTATGGAGAATTTGGACTCATGTGCTTCTTGCAGAACCATACGTTTGACTGTTTCGTCATCAGGCACGTACAACCGTTGTCCCATCATCAAGGATCCATCCTCCGCTACTCGAAATTTCATTTCTACCCCGGCCTCCACATTCTTCCTAATCTTGGATCCCACCTTGTCATGGAATTGGGCATGTAGTATCTGTTCTCGATACGTTGGTCGCACCAATAATTGGGCTACTAACCCACCTCTTGCATCAATTCCCAAATCTGCACCCAACTCTTTTAATTCTGCCAATTGCCGCTCCTTTCCTACTGTTAAGCTTCCCAAGGAGGCTTTATTTTTGCGACTGAGGGCATCTGCCACCACATTTGCTTTCCCCGGGTGGTATTCTATGGTGCAATCATAATCCTTAATGAGCTCTATCCACCTTCTTTGCCGCATGTTCAACTCCTTTTGCGACATCAGATACTTCAGGCTCTTATGATCAGTAAAAATTTGGGTTCGAGACCCATACAAATAGTGTCTCCATATCCTCAAGGCAAATACTACAGCTGCCAACTCCAGGTCGTGCACCGGGTAGTTCACCTCATGAGTCTTTAGTTGCCTTGATGCATAGGCGATCACCTTCCCATGTTGCATCAGAACACACCCCAATCCCTTCCCCGAGGCATCACTATATACCACAAAACCCTCAGTCCCTGAGGGGAGAGTTAAGACTGGAGCAGTGGTGAGCCTCCTCTTCAATTCTTGGAAGCTAGCCTCACATTCTTCCGACCACACCCACTTCTTATCCTTCCTAGTTAGCTGGGTCAAAGGGGTTGCAATCAGGGAAAAACCTTCGATAAATCTCCGATAGTATCCTGCAAGTCCCAGGAAACTACGTATTTCAGTGACTGAAGTCGGTTTCCCATTTCAAGACTGCTTCGACTTTTTGAGGGTCGACAAAAACACCTTCAGCTGAAATGACATGTCCCAAAAACGTCACCCTTTTCAGCCAAAATTCACATTTACTCAATTTTGCATATAACTGGTGATCTCTCAAGGTTTGTAAGGTTTGTCTCAAGTGTTCTTCGTGTTCCTTGAAAGAATTCGAGTACACCAGTATATCATCAATGAATACCACCACAAACTTATCCAGGTATGGTTGGAAAACCCGATTCATCAAATCCATGAAGAGAGCTGGGGCGTTCGTCAACCCGAATGGTAACACCAAAAATTCATAGTGTCCGTAACGAGTTCTAAATGCGGTCTTTGCTACATCCGCTTCTTTAATCTTCATCTGATAGTACCCTGATCTCAGATCTATCTTCGAGAATGCCCTCGCTCCCTTTAATTGGTCGAACAAATCATCTATCCGAGGTAACGGATACTTGTTTTTCATTGTTATTTTGTTCAACTGTCGATAGTCAATACAAAGCCTATGGGTTCCATCTTTCTTTCTTACAAATAGGACCGGTGCTCCCCAAGGAGAATTACTGGGTCGTATGAACCCCTTGTCTAATAATTCCTGTAATTGAGTCTTTAACTCGTTCAGTTCTGCTGGAGCCATCCGATACGGTTGTTGGGCTATGGGTGGGACTCCAGGAAAAGTGTCTATAGACACCTCTACCTCTCGCTCCGGGGGTAGTCCTGGTAGTTCTTCTGGAAACACATCTGGGAAATCCTTCACCACAAGAATATCCTTCAATCGTGGACCTTCATCATTAGAGTTTAAGATGTATGCGAGGTATCCCATACATCCCTTTCTTAACAGTTTTTGGGTTGTTACCACCGATATTAGAGCATTCAGTTTGAGAAATCTCTCTCCTTCAAAAGTCATTTTCTCGCCCTTAGGTGTTTGGAAAGTAACAGTTTTAGCATAACAGTCTATTAGTGCCTTGTATTTGCTCAACCAATCCATGCCTAGTATTATGTCAAAATCATGCAGCTCTAAGGGAATCAAGTCTACTTCTGTTTCATACCCGGATAAACTAACCCCCACATCCACATATACAATATTTGTTTCAACCATGTTTCCCATTGGAGTTCCAATTACAAACCCCTTCTCTACTATTTCTACTTCCTTTCTCAATTTAGTGATACTTCTCTTAGCAATGAACGAGTGGGAGGCACCCGGATCAAACAATACATGCATATTAAAATCATTCAACAGTAGTGTACCTGCCACCACATCCGATGCAGCCCTGGCCTCCTCCTGTGTCAGGTGGAAGACCCTCCCTGGGGTCCGATCATTTTGTGCCCTCGGCTTCCCTCGACTGGATTTTGCCCCTGATTGAGAAGATCTCACTGGCCTATTAACGGTGACTGACTGCTGGTGGCTCTGACTGGGCTGTCTATAGCTCTGTACTTGTCCGGTGTTCCTTTTGGGGCAGTCCCTCTTGTAATGACCTTTCCCACCACAGTAATGACACCCTTGGCTAAGATACTGGCAGTTCCTCCACCTATGACCCTCTCCTCTGCACACAAAGCATCGCCCAGGGGAAACTGAGCAGTCCCCAGGGTGTTTTTGTCCACATTTTTCACAAAAAGGATAGTCAACTCCCCTGCGGTCACCGGTCCCAGCTGAAGAGTTTGCCCTCAAGTGTGACTGTCCCGCCATCATTCTCCCACTTGACTGTTGGTGAGGCGGTAATATCAAACTCCCCTTCTTTCCGTGCTGCTCAAACACTCCACTTTTTCCTTTCTTCGGGTGCGGTGGTCTGCCGCTGAAATAGTCCCCATCTCTCTTTTTGCTTATACTCTGATACCCCCCTTGGCTTTCTCCAATACATGCCTCCAGAGCTTGTGCAGCCTCAATCAACTCCCTCACCGATTTAAATCGCAAGGCGATCAATCCTTGTCTCAAATCCTGTCGTAAACCATCTCTCAACTTTTCAATCATATGTTCCTCTGTCGGCACATAATGTGGGGCGAACAATGAGAGGTCATGGAATCTCCTTTCGTACTCCAATACTGACATATCACCCTGTCTTAATGCCAAGAACTCTTGTTCTTTCACCTTGCGATGATACTTGGAATAAAACTGATTCTCAAACTCTGTCTTGAAATCACTCCAGGTTAGGGTCTCAGTCGCACGCCTCAGCTGAACTGTTTCCCACCATGTCATGGCCCTATCAGATAGTAACTGGGATGCACAATTTACCCTCAAACCCTCGGGTATGCTTATTTGAATCATTGTCTTTTCTACCTTCCTGATCCATCTTCCAGCTATCTCTGCATCTTGTTCCCCCATATACGGTTCACAGCCCATTTCCCTCATACTCTTGACTAGTCGCACCAGTGGTACCACATTATCCATGGTCATGCTGGTCGTAGGGGCTGCTGGTGGATTCTGCGTGGTAGGGGTTGTTTGTGCTGCTGAATTAGCCATGCCTTCCATCACTGCTTTAACTATTTGTACAAGGAGTCCTGCATCTACATATTGTGGGGGCACACCAGTTGGAACAGTAGATGGCTGTGCTTCTGGTCTTTCTCGCTGCTCCATTGCGACTGAGGGTGTTCCCTCTGTCTGATGAGGCCTCGGGCCTTCTCCTGCCATCGTATCTTCCCCCTGCAAGGTTTCGGGCGGTATTATCGGAGCATGAGATGCCGTATCATCTAGATCTTCGTCTTGCCAACCTTGGGCACCTCGGTTCATGCCCCTCCTTTCTAAGGAGGGCGGCTCAGTTTGTGTCCCTTGTCGGGTGTGTACCATCCTGAAATTCATCGCAACAACACATTTATTAATGATCCTCAGGATCCATACCAAGGGCTCTGATACCAACTGTAACGACTCGGATTTCTAAGCCCAACAATAGTAAATTTTTTTTTTATATATATATATATTTAATACACCTGGTGCCGGTAATCAAAGAACTTGAATCCTTACATCATCAAAATACATCCCATACAATCAACAGTTCATTCAAAAGCGAATCTTACACAAACACATAATATTAGTGTTGCATGATTTGAAATTCATATTAAAAATATATATACATGGACATGAGTTTGCATTCTTATACTACTAATAGCCATCACAAAATTTTAAACAAAAAGGGTCTAATAAAAGTTATCCATTCAGTACATTGATCCCTACAAAATACATTGTGAGTTCGAATGCATCTACTTAATTCTTTGCAAAAGTAGGTTCCCATGTATCGGGTATCCTAGACATCTTGTTGGTGTGACGTCCCTGCAGCAGTACAAAACATTTAAGAGAAAACAAACACTAGACCCAAATTTATAATGCAGAATAATCAACTTACCTAAAATCATTAAGGTCGTTGGATTCTCAAGCAGAAAATCAAACCATTCAGGATAGCTAAAAAAAGAACATCAAGGTTATGACAAAAGAGTGCACAAAAACACTATATTGCCAAGTTTAGCGAAACAATCATTGAACCACAACCAAACAAAATAAAAAAAGTAAAGGGAAAGGACATGATTAGCTATCAATTAGTGGAGAAGATTACCCAGACATGAATGATGCTAAAATCATGGAGGGACGACACTAGAGGTCAAGCGAAACAACACCAAGATCAGTGAAAATGACGGTGGGGTGAGTGTTCAACTGAGGGTGAAAAGAACAGCTACTAGGGTTCTCTCTTGAGGAAGAAGATAAATTAGAGAAACTTTTATACCCTATCTTCAAAACGACATCGTCGGGTGTGATAAAAATTTCATGTGGTCCTCCAATGTCAGTGTGTTTTCAAATTTAGTATCCTGAAGCTTTGATTTAACAATATGGCCCAAAATCAAACCAAAAAATTAAAATCTTTCAATTGAGCCCCTAACCGAGTTCAAATAAACCCTTCAATGTCTTTGCCTTTCCCAAAATGGCCCTTAGGATTTTAAAATATTTGCAATTGAAGTGAAAATAAGTTATAAAAATCCAATTAAACCCCTAATTGAATTAATAAGAACTTTCAAATTTGATCAAACTAACAATTTTAGTCATTGGTCCTATAATCATCTCAATCACAACTAGTTTTAGTTCAATTACACACTTGAGAAATTTATCATGCCTGAAAAATTTAAACCATCCAACTTTAAAATATTTATTTGGATTTTCTTGTTTTTTTAATGTTTTTGAATGTACTATAAAAAAAATAAATCAATGGTAAAAACGGGTTATAACATTGGTTTTGTGCCCCTGCTCTTTAATAACTTCTTTTTTTTCTTTCTTTCTTAACATAGAGATGTATTTGTGGATTCCTTCGAGGCGTCCTCCATTATAGGATGCGAGCCCGCAGGTTTAAGGGCAAACGGCCTGGTGGAAAGAAAATTCCCTAGCTCACCAAGGCAAGAGTCGAACCATGATCTTGTCAAACCACATGCTCCTCTTGTGGGTTTACAATTACACATTAACAAGGGCAAATTGTTGTATTGAACTCATAGATTTGGTCATTTACTTTGCCAAGTCTAATAAGGAATCGCCATTTAAACGGCGGAGAGCTAAAGCTTTGTCATTTGCAATGATCAGTTTTGGTCGTCTACTTAAACGGCCGATCCAAAAGTACATTAAAAGCTTCTTTTTATTTTTTTTTTACAAGTAGAAAATAAGTCACCAATTATGGGATTCAAAAGATAATCCTTCCAAACCTTTTCAACCAAATTTTGTTCACAATTACACAAGAAGAAAAGGAGAAACAGAAGAGAATTCCAGCTGTTTATACTTGAAAATATTGGTCACAAAGATGCAGCAACTTTATGGTAGCAATTGTCACATAGCATCAAGCAAAGGCGACATATTTCAGTTTCTAAGGGCGGTGTCGGCTGTCGAATCAACGCGTCACCCGTGACAGCAGTTCGTCGTTAATTTCTCAGTTTTTAGGCCGGTGTCGGCTGTCGAATCAACGCGTCACCCGTGAGAGCAGTGCGTCGATGATTGCTGAGTCACTAGGTGTAACGACTCAGATTTCTAAGCCCAACAATAGTAAAAAAAAAATTTTTTATATATATATATATTTAATACACCTGGTGCCGGTAATCAAAGAACTTGAATCCTTACATCATCAAAATACATCCCATACAATCAACAGTTCATTCAAAAGCGAATCTTACACAAACACATAATATTAGTGTTGCATGATTTGAAATTCATATTAAAAATATATATACATGGACATGAGTTTGCATTCTTATACTACTAATAGCCATCACAAAATTTTAAACAAAAAGGGTCTAATAAAAGTTATACATTCAGTACATTGATCCCTACAAAATACATTGTGAGTTCGAATGCATCTACTTAATTCTTTGCAAAAGTAGGTTCCCATGTATCGGGTATCCTAGACATCTTGTTGGTGTGACGTCCCTGCAGCAGTACAAAACATTTAAGAGAAAACAAATACTTAATAATAATAATAATATTGGTAACTAACGGCCTAGCAATTAAATAAGCATTAACATTTATAATTTCTTCATGTATTTGATGTAACAATTAGTAGTACATATAGATACACAAGTTTTCAAATGCCATTCGCCGAAACTAGTCATTTATTTGTCCCGGCTATCCATCCGGATTCCATAGCAATAGCTGCGTCACTGCCAATCCTAAAATCGGCAGCCGAAACTACATCGCTGCCGATCAAGGAATCGGCAGCGAAACTGGGTCGCTGCCGAATTCTGTATCGGCAGCGAAGACTGCATCGCTGCCGATCCAAAATCGGCAGCGGAAACTGCGTCGCTGCCGATTTCTGTATCGGCAGCGGAAACTAGGTCGCTGCCGATTTCTGTATCGGCAGCGAATACTGTGTCGCTGCCGATCCAGAATCGGCAGCGGAACTGCGTCGCTGCCGATTTCTGTATCGGCAGCGGAAACTAGGTCGCTGCCGATTTCTGTATCGGCAGCGAATACTGTGTCGCTGCCGATCCAGAATCGGCAGCGGAACTACGTCGCTGCCGATCCACAATCGGCAGCGAAAACTAGGTCGCTGCCGATCCAGAATCGGCAGCGGAACTGCGTCGCTGCCGATCCACAATCGGCAGCGAAAACTAGGTCGCTGCCGATTTCTGTATCGGCAGCGAATACTGTGTCGCTGCCGATCCAGAATCGGCAGCGGAACTGCGTCGCTGCCGATCCACAATCGGCAGCGAAATCATCCCTTTTTAACCCGGCCATCCATTCGGACGCCATTAGCCAAAGCTAATCATTCTTTGTCCCGACCATCCGTTTGGATGCCATTAGCCGAAGCTAATCACTCTTTTGTCCCGGCCATCCATTCGGATGCCATTAGCCGAAGCTAATCACTCTTTTATCAACAATTAAGCGTTCGACAATTTAATATCGGTTCTAACAATATGGTAGTACTCAAGTTAAAATGTTCTAAGGATCAACGTATGAAAAAGAAAGGTGCAAGTCACCTACCTGTTCCACCTGTGGGTCGTTCCTGTCTTGATGATGGTCCAATCCCGACTGCACCACCTGAGACATCAATGGTCACAAATCAGCACAGTTGTATTTATTTTATTTTTGAATCACATTCATCATCACACTTATTTCAATAGTTCACATGTTCACATTAAAGTGTTCCCTATTTTACACCATCATATCATGAAATTGTTATTAGCATTTAAGTCATTCCTGCCTAGGAGGCTTATTGTAGGAATCGGCAGCGAGAACCGGTTCGCTGCGGGCTGCCCAATTCGGCAGCGAGAACTGGTTCGCTGCGGGCTGCCAGTTCGGCAGCGAGAACTGCACCGCT
Source organism: Populus nigra (assembly GCF_951802175.1). NCBI lineage: Eukaryota > Viridiplantae > Streptophyta > Magnoliopsida > Malpighiales > Salicaceae > Populus > Populus nigra. The sequence goes on along the minus strand of NC_084855.1, from coordinate 18,695,213 downwards.
GTTGGCGCCACAGTTTCGCTGCACAACGCACAACTCGGCAGCGAATATCACTTCGCTGCAGGAGGTTCAGCTGCGGCAGCGAAACAGAATTTCGCTGCGCAACACACAACTCGGCAGCGAATATTAATTCGCTGCAGCAGGTTCAGTTGCGGCAGCGAAACAGAATTTCGCTGCGCAACACACAACTCGGCAGCGAGTATTAATTCGCTGCAGCAGGTTCAGCTGCGGCAGCGAAACAGAATTTCGCTGCGCAACACACAACTCGGCAGCGAATATTAATTCGCTGCAGCAGGTTCAGTTGCGGCAGCGAAACAGAATTTCGCTGCGCAACACACAACTCGGCAGTGAGTATTAATTCGCTGCAGCAGGTTCAGTTGCGGCAGCGAAACAGAATTTCGCTGCGCAACACACAACTCGGCAGCATCAATTTCAGCACAATCATCACAGTAGAACACCTTAATTCCAGCAACAAACATCACAGCAGAACACATTAATTCCAGCAACAACATCACATTAATTCCAGCAACAATCATCACAGCAGAACACATTAATTCCAGCAACAATCATCACAGCAGAACACATTAATTCCAGCAATAACATCACAGCAGAACACATTAATTCCAGCAACAATCATCACAGCAGAACACATTAATTCCAGCAACAACATCACAGCAGAACACATTAATTCCCCCTAGTTAAAGCCGGCCCTCTACCATGATTTGTTAGATGTTCTGAAATTGACTTTATTTCACTTTTGTTTGCTTGTTCTCTTGGTTAATTTCAGCTTCCTTCACAGCTGGCTTAGGTCTTAGATCAATTCTTTTCTTAGGGTTTTTTTCTTCTTCTTTATTTTCGTTTTTTGATCTTACGGGGGAGAGGAAGAGAGTTTCATGACCCATACCTTCTGAATTTAACTAAGTTTGAGGAAGGTTTGACACTATTCAGCTGCTGGTTCTCCTTCTTCTTCTTTTTTTTTTTCCGGCTCTCCTTTGCCTCTCCTCTATGCAGCTGCCCACTCCTCTCTCAAGGTCTCATCTCTCCCTCACAAGTTCACAAAGTAATCTCTACTGGTCTGATTTACGTTTCTGTTGTGAAAGGGGAAGGGAAGAACGACATGCAGCTGCTGGATTTGGAAGGAGATGGGTCATTCTCTCTCCCCTCTTTGTATTTATACTACCCATCCAATGAAATGGGTTGTTTGGGGGTTGGTTTAGGTGTGTCCTTATCCTTGTTTGGTTTATCTAAAACCAGTTTTACCCCTCCCTCCCAGCTCTGCGTCACTGTTCATTGAGAAATCGGCAGCGAAAACTGCATCGCTGCCGATTTCTGCATCGGCAGCAAAAACTGTGTCGCTGCCGATTTCTGCATCGGCAGCCAAAACTGTGTCGCTGCCGATCCAGAATCGGCAGCGGAACTGCGTCGCTGCCGATTTCTGCATCAGCAGCGAAAACTACATCCATCATCATCCCTCTTTCTCTATATATATATATATATATATATATATATATATATTTTTCCTTTGGGTGTTTACAGACGAACTGCTGTCACGGGTGACGCGTGGAATCGACAGCCGACACGGCCCCTAGGGAATCAGAAATCTTCGACGAACTGCTGTCATGGGTGACGAGTGGATTCGACAGCCGACACGGCCCCTAGGGAATGAGAAATCATCGACGAACTGCTGTCACGGCTGACGCGTGGATTCGACAGCCGACACGGCCCCTAGGGAGTGAGAAATTATCGACGAACTGCTGTCACGGGTGACGCGTGGATTCGACAGCCGACAGGGCCCCTAGGGACTGAGAAATCATCGACGAACTGCTGTCACGGCTGACGCGTGGATTCGACAGCCGACAGGGCCCCTAGGGAATGAGAAATCATCGACGAACTGCTGTCACGGGTGACGCGTGGATTCGACAGCCGACAGGGCCCCTAGGGACTGAGAAATCATCGACGAATTCCTGTCACGGGTGACGCGTGGATTCGACAGCCGACAGGGCCCCTAGGGACGGAGAAATCATCGACGAACTGCTGTGACGGGTGACGCGTGGAATCGACAGCCGACACGGCTCCTAGGGACTGAGAAATCATCGACCAACTGCTGTCACGGGTGACCCGTGGATTCAACAGCCGACAGGGCCCCTAGGGACTGAGAAATCATCGACGAACTGCTGTCACGGGTGACACGTGGAATCGACAGCCGACACGGCCCCTAGGGACAGAGAAATCATCGACGAACTGCTGTCACGGGTGACGGGTGGATTCGACAGCCGACAGGGCCCCTAGGGACTGAGAAATCATCGACGAACTGCTGTCACGGGTGACGCGTGGATTCGACTGCCGATAGGGCCCCTATGGACTGAGAAATCATCGACGAAATGCTGTCACGGGTGACGCGTGGATTCGACAGCCGACACCGCCCTAGGGACGGAGAAATCATCGACGAACTGCTGTCAGTGGTGACGCGTGGAATCGACATCAGACATGGCCCCTAGGGACTGAGAAATCATCGACGAACTGCTGTCACGGGTGACGCGTGGATTCGACAGCCGACAGGGCCCCTAGGGACTGAGAAATCATCGACGACCTGCTGTCGCGGGTGACGCGTGGAATCGACAGCCGACAGGGCCCCTAGGGACTCAGAAATCATCGACGAACTGCTGTCACGGGTGACGCGTGGATTCGACAGCCGACAGGGCCCATAGGGACTGAGAAATCATCGACGAACTGCTCTCACGGGTGACGACTGGATTCGACAGCCGACACCGCCCCTAGGGATAGAGAAATCATCGACGAACTGCTGTCTCGGGTGAGGCGTGGATTCGACAGCCGACACAGCCCCTAGGGAATGAGAAATCATCGACGAACTACTGTGACGGGTGACGCGTGGATTCGACAGCCGACAGGGCCCCTAGGGACTTAGAAATCATCGACGAACTGCTGTGACGGGTGACGCGTGGAATCAACAGCCGACACGGCTCCTAGGGACTGAGAAATCATCGACCAACTGCTGTCACGGGTGACCCGTGGATTCGACAGCCGACACCGCCCCTGGGGACTGAGCAATCATCGACGAACTCCTGTCACGGGTGACGAGTGGATTCGACAGCCGACACCGCACCTAGGGACTGAGAAATCATAGATCTACTCCTGTCACGGGTGACGCGTGGATTCGACAGCCGACACAGCTTCTAAGGACTGAGAAATCATCAACGACCTGCTGTCACGGGTGACGAGTGGATTCGACAGCCGACACGGCCCCTAGGGACTGAGAAATCATCGACGACCTGCTGTCGCGGGTGATGTCTGGATTCGACAGCCGACACCGCCCCTAGGGACAGAGAAATCATCGTTGTACTCCTGTCACGGGTGACGAGTGGATTCGACAGCCAACACTGCCCCTAGGGAATGAGAAATCAATGACGAACTGCTGTCACGGGTCACGCGTGGATTCGACATCCGACACGGCCCCTAGGGATTGAGAAATCATCGACGAACTGCTGTCACGGGTGACGCGTGGAATCGACAGCCGACAGGGCCCCTAGGGACTCAGAAATCATCGACGAACTGCTGTCACGGGTGATGTCTGGATTCGACAGCCGACACCGCCCCTGGGGATAGAGAAATCATCGTTGTACTCCTGTCACGGGTGACGCGTGGATTCGACAGCCAACACTGCCCCTAGGGACTGAGAAATCAATAACGAACTGCTGTCACGGGTGACGCGTGGATTCGACAACCGACAGGGCCCCTAGGGACGGAGAAATCATCGACGAACTGCTGTCACGGGTGACGCGTGGAATCGACATCAGAGATGGCCCCTAGGGACTGAGAAATCATCGACGAACTGTTGTCACGGGTGACGCGTGGATTCGACAGGCAACACTGCCCCTAGGGACTGAGAAATCAATGACGAACTGCAGTCACGGGTGACGCGTGGATTCGACAACCGACAGGGCCCCTAGGGACTGAGAAATCATCGACGAATTCCTCTCACGGGTGACGCGTAGATTCGACAGCCGACACCGCCCCTAGGGACTGAGAAATCATCGACGAACTGCTGTCACGGGTGACGCGTGGACTCGACATCCGACACGGCCCCTATGGAATGAGAAATCATCGACGAACTGCTGTCACGGGTGACGCGTGGAATCGACATCAGAGATGGCCCCTAGGCACTGAGAAATCATCGACGAACTGTTGTCACGGGTGACGCGTGGATTCGACAGCCGACAGGGCCCCTAGGGACTGAGAAATCATCGTCGACCTGCTGTCGCGGGTGATGTCTGGATTCGACAGCCGACACCGCCCCTAGGGACAGAGAAATCATCGTTGTACTCCCGTCACGGGTGACGCGTGGATTCGACAGCCAACACTGCCCCTAGGGAATGAGAAATCAATGACGAACTGCTGTCACGGGTGACGGGTGGATTCGACATCCGACACGGCCCCTAGGGAATGAGAAATCATCGACGAACTGCTGTCACGGGTGACGCGTGGATTCGACAGCCGACACCGCCCCTAGGGAATGAGAAATCATCGACGAACTGCTGTCACGGGTGACGCGTGGATTCGACAGCCGACAGGGCCCCTAGGGACTGAGAAATCATCGACGAATTCCTGTCAAGGGTGACGCGTGGATTCGACAGCCGACAGGGCCCTTAGGGACGGAGAAATCATCGACGAACTGCTGTCACGGGTGACGCGTGGAATCGATAGCCGACACGGCTCCTAGGGACTGAGAAATCATCAACCAACTGCAGTCACGGGTGACCCGTGGATTCGACAGCCGACAGGGCCCCTAGGGACTGAGAAATCATCGACGAACTGATGTCACGGGTGACGCGTGGAATCGACAGCCGACAGGGCCCCTAGGGACTGAGAAATCATCGACGAACTGCTGTCACAGGTGACGCGTGGATTCGACAGCCGACAGGGCCCCTAGGGAATGAGAAATCATCGACGAACTGCTGTCACGGGTGACGCGTGGAATCGACAGCCGAAACGGCCCCTAGGGACTGAGCAATCATCTACGAACTCCTGTCACGGGTGACGAGTGGAGTCGACAGCCGACACATCCCCTAGGGATGGATAAATCATCGACGTACTCCTGTCACGGGTGACGCGTGGAATCGACAGCCGACACGGCCCCTAGGGACTCAGCAATCATCGACGAACTCCTGTCACGGGTGACGAGTGGATTCGACAGCCGACACCGCCCCTAGGGACTGAGAAATCATCGAGGAACTGCTGTCACGGGTGACGCGTGGAATCGACAGCCGACACGGCTCCTAGGGACTGAGAAATCATCGACCAACTGCTGTCACAGGTGACCCGTGGATTCGACAGCCGACAGGACCCTTAGGGACTGAGAAATCATCGACGAACTCCTGTCACGGGTGACGAGTGGATTCGACAGCCGACACCGCACCTAGGGACTGAGAAATCATAGATCTACTCCTGTCACGGGTGACGCGTGGATTCGACAGCCGACACAGCCTCTAAGGACTGAGAAATCATCAACGACCTGCTGTCACGGGTGACGAGTGGATTCGACAGCCGACACGGCCCCTAGGGACTGAGAAATCATAGATCTACTCCTGTCACGGGTGACGCGTGGATTCGACAGCCGACACAGCCTCTAAGGACTGAGAAATCATCAACGACCTGCTGTCACGGGTGACGAGTGGATTCGACAGCCGACACGGCCCCTAGGGAATGAGAAATCATCGACGAACTGCTGTCACGGGTGACGCGTGGAATCGACAGCCGACACATCCTCTAGGGACGGATAAATCATCGACGTACTCCTGTCACGGGTGACGCGTGGAATCGACAGCCGACACGGCCCCTAGGGACTGAGCAATCATCGACGAACTCCTGTCACGGGTGACGAGTGGATTCGACAGCCGACACCGCACCTAGGGACTGAGAAATCATAGATCTACTCCTGTCACGGGTGACGCGTGGATTCGACAGCCGACACAGCCTCTAAGGACTGAGAAATCATCAACGACCTGCTGTCACGGGTGACGAGTGGATTCGACAGCCGACACGGCCCCTAGGGACTGAGAAATCATAGATCTACTCCTGTCACGGGTGACGCGTGGATTCGACAGCCGACACAGCCTCTAAGGACTGAGAAATCATCAACGACCTGCTGTCACGGGTGACGAGTGGATTCGACAGCCGACACGGCCCCTAGGGAATGAGAAATCATCGACGAACTGCTGTCACGGGTGACGCGTGGAATCGACAGCCGACACGGCCCCTAGGGATAGAGAAATCATCGACGAACTGCTGTCACGGGTGACGCGTGGAATCGACAGCCGACAACGCCTCTAAGGACTGAGAAATCATCGACGACCTGCTGTCACGGGTGAGGCGTGGATTCGACAGCCGACACGGCCCCTAGGAAATGAGAAATCATCAACGAACTGCTGTCACGGGTGACGAGTGGATTCGACAGCCGACACGGCCCCTAGGGAATGAGAAATCATCGACGAACTGCTGTCACGGGTGACGCGTGGAATCGACAGCCGACACGGCCCCTAGGGATAGAGAAATCATCGACGAACTGCTGTCACGGGTGAGGCGTGGATTCGACAGCCGACACGGCCCCTAGGGAATGAGAAATCATCGACGAACTGCTGTCACGGGTGACGAGTGGATTCGACAGCCGACACGGCCCCTAGGGAATGAGAAATCATCGACGAACTCCTGTCACGGGTGACGCGAGGAATCGACAGCCGACACCGCCCCTAGGGACAGAGAAATCATCGTTGTACTCCTGTCACGAGTGACGCGTGGATTCGACAGGCAACATTGCCCCTAGGGACTGAGAAATCAATGACGAACTGCTGTCACGGGTGACGCGTGGAATCGACAGCCGACAGGGCCCCTAGGGACTGAGAAATCATCGACGAACTGCTGTCACAGGTGACGCGTGGATTCGACAGCCGACAGGGCCCCTAGGGAATGAGAAATCATCGACGAACTGCTGTCACGGGTGACGCGTGGAATCGACAGCCAAAACGGCCCCTAGGGACTGAGCAATCATCTACGAACTCCTGTCACGGGTGACGAGTGGAGTCGACAGCCGACACATCCCCTAGGGATGGATAAATCATCGACGTACTCCTGTCACGGGTGACGCGTGGAATCGACAGCCGACACGGCCCCTAGGGACTCAGCAATCATCGACGAACTCCTGTCACGGGTGACGAGTGGATTCGACAGCCGACACCGCCCCTAGGGACTGAGAAATCATCGAGGAACTGCTGTCACGGGTGACGCGTGGAATCGACAGCCGACACGGCTCCTAGGGACTGAGAAATCATCGACCAACTGCTGTCACAGGTGACCCGTGGATTCGACAGCCGACAGGGCCCCTAGGGACTGAGAAATCATCGACGAACTGCTGTCACGGGTGACGCGTAGAATCGACAGCCGACACATCCTCTAGGGACGGATAAATCATCGACGTACTCCTGTCACGGGTGACGCGTGGAATCGACAGCCGACACGGCCCCTAGGGACTGAGCAATCATCGACGAACTCCTGTCACGGGTGACGAGTGGATTCGACAGCCGACACCGCACCTAGGGACTGAGAAATCATAGATCTACTCCTGTCACGGGTGACGCGTGGATTCGACAGCCGACACAGCTTCTAAGGACTGAGAAATCATCAACGACCTGCTGTCACGGGTGACGAGTGGATTCGACAGCCGACACGGCCCCTAGGGACTGAGAAATCATAGATCTACTCCTGTCACGGGTGACGCGTGGATTCGACAGCCGACACAGCCTCTAAGGACTGAGAAATCATCAACGACCTGCTGTCACGGGTGACGAGTGGATTCGACAGCCGACACGGCCCCTAGGGAATGAGAAATCATCGACGAACTGCTGTCACGGGTGACGCGTGGAATCGACAGCCGACACGGCCCCTAGGGATAGAGAAATCATCGACGAACTGCTGTCACGGGTGACGCGTGGAATCGACAGCCGACAACGCCTCTAAGGACTGAGAAATCATCGACGACCTGCTGTCACGGGTGAGGCGTGGATTCGACAGCCGACACGGCCCCTAGGAAATGAGAAATCATCGATGAACTGCTGTCACGGGTGACGCGTGGAATCGACAGCCGACACGGCCCCTAGGGATAGAGAAATCATCGACGAACTGCTTTCACGGGTGAGGCGTGGATTCGACAGCCGACACGGCCCCTAGGGAATGAGAAATCATCGACGAACTGCTGTCACGGGTGACGAGTGGATTCGACAGCCGACACGGCCCCTAGGGAATGAGAAATCATCGACGAACTCCTGTCACGGGTGACGCGAGGAATCGACAGCCGACACCGCCCCTAGGGACAGAGAAATCATCGTTGTACTCCTGTCACGAGTGACGCGTGGATTCGACAGGCAACATTGCCCCTAGGGACTGAGAAATCAATGACGAACTGCTGTCACGGGTGACGCGTGGAATCGACAGCCGACAGGGCCCCTAGGGACTGAGAAATCATCGACGAACTGCTGTCACGGCTGACGCGTGGATTCGACAGCCGACAGGGCCCCTAGGGAATGAGAAATCATCGACGAACTGCTGTCACGGGTGACGCGTGGAATCGACAGCCGAAACGGCCCCTAGGGACTGAGCAATCATCTACGAACTCCTGTCACGGGTGACGAGTGGAGTCGACAGCCGACACATCCCCTAGGGATGGATAAATCATCGACGTACTCCTGTCACGGGTGACGCGTGGAATCGACAGCCGACACGGCCCCTAGGGACTCAGCAATCATCGACGAACTCCTGTCACGGGTGACGAGTGGATTCGACAGCCGACACCGCCCCTAGGGACTGAGAAATCATCGAGGAACTGCTGTCATGGGTGACGCGTGGAATCGACAGCCGACACGGCTCCTAGGGACTGAGAAATCATCGACCAACTGCTGTCACAGGTGACCCGTGGATTCGACAGCCGACAGGGCCCCTAGGGACTGAGAAATCATCGACGAACTGCTGTCACGGGTGACGCGTAGAATCGACAGCCGACACATCCTCTAGGGACGGATAAATCATCGACGTACTCCTGTCACGGGTGACACGTGGAATCGACAGCCGACACGGCCCCTAGGGACTGAGCAATCATCGACGAACTCCTGTCACGGGTGACGAGTGGATTCGACAGCCGACACCGCACCTAGGGACTGAGAAATCATAGATCTACTCCTGTCACGGGTGACGCGTGGATTCGACAGCCGACACAGCTTCTAAGGACTGAGAAATCATCAACGACCTGCTGTCACGGGTGACGAGTGGATTCGACAGCCGACACGGCCCCTAGGGACTGAGAAATCATAGATCTACTCCTGTCACGGGTGACGCGTGGATTCGACAGCCGACACAGCCTCTAAGGACTGAGAAATCATCAACGACCTGCTGTCACGGCTGACGAGTGGATTCGACAGCCGACACGGCCCCTAGGGAATGAGAAATCATCGACGAACTGCTGTCACGGGTGACGCGTGGAATCGACAGCCGACACGGCCCCTAGGGATAGAGAAATCATCGACGAACAGCTGTCACGGGTGAGGCGTGGATTCGACAGTCGACAACGCCTCTAAGGACTGAGAAATCATCGACGACCTGCTGTCACGGGTGACGAGTGGATTCGACAGCCGACACGGCCCCTAGGGAATGAGAAATCATCGACGAACTCCTGTCACGGGTGACGCGAGGAATCGACAGCCGACACCGCCCCTAGGGACAGAGAAATCATCGTTGTACTCCTGTCACGAGTGACGCGTGGATTCGACAGGCAACATTGCCCCTAGGGACTGAGAAATCAATGACGAACTGCTGTCACGGGTGACGCGTGGATTCAACAGCCGACACGGCCTCTAGGGAATGAGAAATCATCGACGAACTGCTGTCACGGGTGACGACTGGATTCGACAGCCGACAGGGCCCTAGGGACTGAGAAATCATCGACGAAGTGCTGTCACGGGTGACGCGAGGATTCAACAGCCGACACCGCCCCTAGGGACGGAGAAATCATCGACGAACTGCTGTCACGGGTGACGCGTGGAATCGACATCAAACATGGCCCCTAGGGACTGAGAAATCATCGACGAACTGCTGTCACGGGTGACGCGTGGATTCGACAGCCGACAGGGCCCTTAGGGACTCAGAAATCATCGACGACCTGCTGTCACGGGTGCTGTCTGGATTCGACAGCCGACACCGCCCCTGGGGACAGAGAAATCATCGTTGTACTCCTGTCACGGGTGACGCGTGGATTCGACAGCCAACACTGCCCCTAGGGACTGAGAAATCAATGACGAACTGCTGTCACGGGTGACGCGTGGATTCGACACCTGACAGGGCTTCTAGGGACTGAGAAATCATCGACGTACTCCTGTCACGGGTGACGCGTGGAATCGACAGCCGACACGGCCCCTACGGACTGAGCAATCATCGACGAACTCTTGTCACGGGTGACGAGTGGATTCGACAGCCGACACCGCCCCTAGGGACTGAGAAATCATCGATGAACTGCTGTCCCGGGTGACGCGTGGATTCGACAGCCGACAGGGCCCCTAGGGACTGAGAAATCATCGACGACCTGCTGTCGCGGGTGATGTCTGGATTCGACAGCCGACACCGCCCCAAGGGACAGAGAAATCATCGTTGTACTCCCGTCACGGGTGACGCGTGGATTCGACAGCCAACACTGCCCCTAAGGAATGAGAAATCAATGACGAACAGCTGTCACGGGTGACGCGTGGATTCGACATCCGACACGACCCCTAGGGAATGAGAAATCATCGACGAACTGCTATCATGGGTGACGCGTGGATTCGACAGCCGACACCGCCCCTAGGGAATGAGAAATCATCGACGAACTGCTGTCACGGGTGACGCGTGGATTCGACAGCCGACAGGGCCCCTAGGGACGGAGAAATCATCGACAAACTGCTGTCACGGGTGACGCGTGGAATCGACAGCCGACAGGGCCCCTAGGGACTGAGAAATCATCGACGAACTGCTGTCACGGCTGACGCGTGGATTCGACAGCAGACAGGGCCCCTAGGGACTGAGAAATCATCGACGAACTGCTGTCACGGGTGACGCGTGGAATCGACAGCCGACAGGGCCCCTAGGGACTGAGAAATCATCGACGAACTGCTGTCACGGGTGACGCGTGGATTCGACAGCCGACAGGGCCCCTAGGGACGGAGAAATCATCGACGAACTGCTGTCACGGGTGACGCGTGGATTCGACAGCCGACGGGGCCCCTAGGGAATGAGAAATCATCGACGAACTGCTGTCACGGGTGACGCGTGGAATCGACAGCCGACACGGCTCCTAGGGACTGAGAAATCATCGACCACCTGCTGTCACAGGTGACCCATGGATTCGACAGCCGACAGGGCCCCTAGGGACTGAGAAATCATCGACGACCTGCTGTCGCGGGTGATGTCTGGATTCGACAGCCGACACCGCCCCTAGGGACAGAGAAATCATCGTTGTACTCCCGTCATAGGTGACGCGTGGATTCGACAGCCAACACTGCCCCTAAGGAATGAGAAATCAATGACGAACAGCTGTCACGGGTGACGCGTGGATTCGACATCCGACACGACCCCTAGGGAATGAGAAATCATCGACGAACTGCTATCATGGGTGACGCGTGGATTCGACAGCCGACACCGCCCCTAGGGAATGAGAAATCATCGACGAACTGCTGTCACGGGTGACGCGTGGATTCGACAGCCGACAGGGCCCCTAGGGACGGAGAAATCATCGACCAACTGCTGTCACGGGTGACGCGTGGAATCGACAGCCGACAGGGCCCCTAGGGACTGAGAAATCATCGACGAACTGCTGTCACGGCTGACGCGTGGATTCGACAGCAGACAGGGCCCCTAGGGACTGAGAAATCATCGACGAACTGCTGTCACGGGTGACGCGTGGAATCGACAGCCGACAGGGCCCCTAGGGACTGAGAAATCATCGACGAACTGCTGTCACGGGTGACGCGTGGATTCGACAGCCGACAGGGCCCCTAGGGACGGAGAAATCATCGACGAACTGCTGTCACGGGTGACGCGTGGATTCGACAGCCGACGGGGCCCCTAGGGAATGAGAAATCATCGACGAACTGCTGTCACGGGTGACGCGTGGAATCGACAGCCGACACGGCTCCTAGGGACTGAGAAATCATCGACCAACTGCTGTCACAGGTGACCCATGGATTCGACAGCCGACAGGGCCCCTAGGGACTGAGAAATCATCGACGAACTGCTGTCACGGGTGACGCGTGGATTCGACAGCCGACGGGGCCCCTAGGGAATGAGAAATCATCGACGAACTGCTGTCACGGTTGACGCGTGGATTCGACAGCCGACACCGCCCCTAGGGATAGAGAAATCATCGACGAACTGCTGTCTCGGGTGAGGCGTGGATTCGACAGCCGACACAGCCCCTAGGGAATGAGAAATCATCGACGAACTACTGTGACGGGTGACGCGTGGATTCGACAGCCGACAGGGCCCCTAGGGACTTAGAAATCATCGACGAACTGCTGTGACGGGTGACGCGTGGAATCGACAGCCGACACGGCTCCTAGGGACTGAGAAATCATCGACCAACTGCTGTCACCGGTGACCCGTGGATTCGACAGCCGACAGGGCCCCAAGGGAATGAGAAATCATCGACGAACTGCTGTCACGGGTGACGCGTGGAATCGACAGCCGACACGGCCCCTAGGGACTGAGCAATCATCGACGAACTCCTGTCACGGGTGACAAGTGGATTCGACAGCCGACACATCCTCTAGGGACGGATAAATCATCGACGTACTCCTGTCACGAGTGACGCGTGGAATCGACAGCCGACACGGCCCCTAGGGACTGAGCAATCATCGACGAACTCCTGTCACGGGTGACGAGTGGATTCGACAGCCGACACCGCACCTAGGGACTGAGAAATCATAGATCTACTCCTGTCACGGGTGACGCGTGGATTCGACAGCCGACACAGCCTCTAAGAACTGAGAAATCATCAACGACCTGCTGTCACGGGTGACGAGTGGATTCGACAGCCGACACGGCCCCTAGGGACTCAGAAATCATAGATCTACTCCTGTCACGGGTGACGCGTGGATTCGACAGCCGACACAGCCTCTAAGGACTGAGAAATCATCAACGACCTCCTGTCACGGGTGACGCGTGGAGTCGACAGCCGACAGGGCCCCTAGGAAATGAGAAATCATCAACGAACTGCTGTCACGGGTGACGCGTGGAATCGACAGCCGACACGGCCCCTAGGGACTGAGCAATCATCGACGAACTCCTGTCATGGGTGACGAGTGGATTCGACAGCCGACACATCCTCTAGGGACGGATAAATCATCGACGTACTCCTGTCACGGGTGACGCGTGGAATCGACAGCCGACACGGCCCCTAGGGACTGAGCAATCATCGACGAATTCCTGTCACGGGTGACGAGTGGATTCAACAGCCGACACCGCACCTAGGGACTGAGAAATCATAGATCTACTCCTGTCACGGGTGACGCGTGGATTCGACAGCCGACACAGCCTCTAAGGACTGAGAAATCATCAACGACCTGCTGTCACGGGTGACGAGTGGATTCGACAGCCGACACGGCCCCTAGGGACTGAGAAATCATAGATCTACTCCTGTCACGGGTGACGCGTGGATTCGACAGCCGACACAGCCTCGAAGGACTGAGAAATCATCAACGACCTGCTGTCACGGGTGACGAGTGGATTCGACAGCCGACACGGCCCCTAGGGAATGAGAAATCATCGACGAACTGCTGTCACGGGTGACGAGTGGATTCGACAGCCGACACGGCCCCTAGGGAATGAGAAATCATCGACGAACTGCTGTCACGGGTGACACGTGGAAGCGACAGCCGACACGGCCCCTAGGGATAGAGAAATCATCGACGAACAGCTGTCACGGGTGACGCGTGGAATCGACAGCCGACAACGCCTCTAAGGACTGAGAAATCATCGAGGACCTGCTGTCACGGGTGACGAGTGGATTCGACAGCCGACACGGCCCCTAGGGAATGAGAAATCATCGACGAACTGCTGTCACGGGTGAGGCGTGGATTCGACAGCCGACACGGCCCCTAGGAAATGAGAAATGATCAACGAACTGCTGTCACGGGTGACGAGTGGATTCGACAGCCGACACGGCCCCTAGGGATAGAGAAATCATCGACGAACAGCTGTCACGGGTGACGCGTGGAATCGACAGTCGACAACGCCTCTAAGGACTGAGAAATCATCGACGACCTGCTGTCACGGGTGACGAGTGGATTCGACAGCCGTCACGGCCCCTAGGGAATGAGAAATCATCGACGAACTGCTGTCACGGGTGAGGCGTGGATTCGACAGCCGACACGACCCCTAGGAAATGAGAAATCATCAACGAACTGCTGTCACGGGTGACGAGTGGATTCGACAGCCGACACGGCCCCTAGGGAATGAGAAATCATCGACGAACTGCTGTCACGGGTGACGCGTGGAATCGACAGCCGACACGGCCCCTAGGGAATGAGAAATCATCGACGAACTGCTGTCACGGGTGACGAGTGGATTCGACAGCCGACACGGCCCCTAGGGAATGAGAAATCATCGACGAACTACTGTCACGTGTGACGCGAGGAATCGACAGTCGACACCGCCCCTGGGGACAAAGAAATCATCGTTGTACTCCTGTCACGGGTGACGCGTGGATTCGACAGCCAACATTGCCTCTAGGGAATGAGAAATCATCGACGAACTGCTGTCACGGGTGACGAGTGGATTCGACAGCCGACAGGGCCCCTAGGGACTGAGAAATCATCGACGAAGTGCTGTCACGGGTGACGCGTGGATTCGACAGCCGACACCGCCCCTAGGGACGGAGAAATCATCGACGAACTGCTGTCACGGGTGACGCGTGGATTCGACAGCCGACAGGGCCCTTAGGGACTCAGAAATCATCGACGACCTGCTGTCACGGGTGCTATCTGGATTCGACAGCCGAGACCGCCCCTGGGGACAGATAAATCATCGTTGTACTCTTGTCACGGGTGACGCGTGGATTCGACAGCCAACACTGCCCCTAGGGACTGAGAAATCAATGACGAACTGCTGTCACGGGTGACGCGTGGATTCGACACCCGACAGGGCTTCTAGGGACTGAGAAATCATCGACGTACTCCTGTCACGGGTGACGCGTGGAATCGACAGCCGACACGGCCCCTAGGGACTGAGCAATCATCGACGAACTCCTGTCACGGGTGACGAGTGGATTCGACAGCCGACAGGGCCCCTAGGGAATGAGAAATCATCGACGAACTGCTGTTACGGGTGACGCGTGGAATCGACATCCGACACGGCCCCTAGGGACTGAGCAATCATCGACGAACTCCTGTCACGGGTGACGAGTGGATTCGACAGCCGACACAGCCCCTAGGGACGGATAAATCATTGACGTACACCTGTCACGGGTGACGCGTGGAATCGACAGCCGACACGGCCCCTAGGGACTGAGCAATCATCGACGAACTCCTGTCACGGGTGACGAGTGGATTCGACAGCCGACACAGCCCCTAGGGACGGATAAATCATCGACGTACACCTGTCACGGGTGACGCGTGGAATCGACATCCGACACGGCCCCTAGGGACTTAGCAATCATCGACGAACTGCTGTCACGGGTGACGCGTGGAATCGACAGCCGACACGGCCCCTAGGGACTGAGCAATCATCGACGAACTCCTGTCACGGGTGACGAGTGGATTCGACAGCCGACACAGCCCCTAGGGACGGATAAATCATTGACGTACACCTGTCACGGGTGACGCGTGGAATCGACAGCCGACACGGCCCCTAGGGACGGATAAATCATCGACGTACACCTGTCACGGGTGACGCGTGGAATCGACAGGCGACACGGCCCCTAGGGACTGAGCAATCATCGACGAACTGCTGTCACGCCTGACGCGTGGATTCGACAGCCGACAGGGCCCCTAGGGACTGAGAAATCATCGATGAACTGCTGTCACGGGTGACGCGTGGATTCTACAGCCGACACGGCCCCTAGGGACTGAGCAATCATCGACGAACTCCTGTCACGGGTGACGAGTGGATTCGACAGCCGACACAGCCCCTAGGGACGGATAAATCATCGACGTACACCTGTCACGGGTGACGCGTGGAATCGACAGCCGACACGGCCCCTAGGGACTGAGCAATCATCGACGAACTCCTGTCACGGGTGACGAGTGGATTCGACAGCCGACACAGCCCCTAGGGTCGGATAAATCATCGACGTAGACCTGTCACGGGTCACGCGTAGATTCGACAGCCGACACTGCCCCTAGGGACTGAGAAATCAATGACGAACTGCTGTCATGGGTGACGCGTGGATTCGACACCCGACAGGGCTTCTAGGGACTGAGAAATCATCGACGTACTCCTGTCACGGGCGACACCTGCTGTCACGGGTGCTATCTGGATTCGACAGCCGAGACCGCCCCTGGGGACAGATAAATCATCGTTGTACTCTTGTCACGGGTGACGCGTGGATTCGACAGCCAACACTGCCCCTAGGGACAGAGAAATCAATGACGAACTGCTGTCACGGGCGACGCGTGGATTCGACAGCCGACAGGGCCCTTAGGGACTCAGAAATCATCGACGACCTGCTGTCACGGGTGCTATCTGGATTCGACAGCCGAGACCGCCCCTGGGGACAGATAAATCATCGTTGTACTCTTGTCACGGGTGACGCGTGGATTCGACAGCCAACACTGCCCCTAGGGACTGAGAAATCAATGACGAACTGCTGTCACGGGTGACGCGTGGATTCGACAGCCGACAGGGCCCCTAGGGACGGAGAAATCATCGACGAACTGCTGTCACGGGTGACGCGTGGAATCGACATCCGACACGGCCCCTAGGGATTGAGAAATCATCGACGAACTCCTGTCACGGGTGACACGTGGATTCGACAGCTGACAGGGCCCCTAGGGAATGAGAAATCATCGACGAACTGCTGTCACGGGTGACGCGTGGAATCGACAGCCGACACGGCCCCTAGGGACTGAGCAATCATCGACGAACTCCTGTCACGGGTGACGAGTGGATTCGACAGCCGACACAGCCCCTAGGGACGGATAAATCATCGACGTACACCTGTCACGGGTGACGCGTGGAATCGACAGCCGACACGGCCCCTAGGGACTGAGCAATCATCGACGAACTCCTGTCACGGGTGACGAGTGGATTCGACAGCCGACACAGCCCCTAGGGTCGGATAAATCATCGACGTAGACCTGTCACGGGTCACGCGTAGATTCGACAGCCGACACTGCCCCTAGGGACTGAGAAATCAATGACGAACTGCTGTCACGGGTGACGCGTGGATTCGACACCCGACAGGGCTTCTAGGGACTGAGAAATCATCGACGTACTCCTGTCACGGGCGACGCGTGGAATCGACAGCCGACACGGCCCCTAGGGACTGAGCAATCATCGACGACCTGCTGTCACGGGTGACGAGTGGATTCGACAGCCGAGACCGCCCCTGGGGACAGATAAATCATCGACGTACACCTGTCACGGGCGACGCGTGGAATCAACAGTCGACACGGCCCCTAGGGACTGAGCAATCATCGACGAACTGCTGTCACGGCTGACGCGTGGATTCGACAGCCGATAGGGCCCCTAGGGACTGAGAAATCATCGACGTACTCCTGTCACGGGTGACGCGTGGATTCGACAGCCGACACTGCCCCTAGGGACTGAGCAATCATCGACGAAGTCCTGTCACGGGTGACGAGTGGATTCTACAGCCGACACGGCCCTTAGGGACTGAGAAATCATCGACGAACTGCTGTTACGGGTGACGCGTGGAATCGACAGCCGACACGGCCCCTAGGGACTGAGCAATCATCGACGAACTCCTGTCACGGGTGACGAGTGGATTCGACAGCCGACACCGCCCCTAGGGACGGATAAATCATTGACGTACACCTGTCACGGGTGACGCGTGGAATCGACAGCCGACACGGCCCCTAGGGACTGAGCAATCATCGACGAACTCCTGTCACGGGTGACGAGTGGATTCGACAGCCGACACAGCCCCTAGGGACGGATAAATCATCGACGTACACCTGTCACGGGTGACGCGTGGAATCGACATCCGACACGGCCCCTAGGGACTGAGCAATCATCGACGAACTGCTGTCACGGGTGACGCGTGGAATCGACAGCCGACACGGCCCCTAGGGACTGAGCAATCATCGACGAACTCCTGTCACGGGTGACGAGTGGATTCGACAGCCGACACAGCCCCTAGGGACGGATAAATCATTGACGTACACCTGTCACGGGTGACGCGTGGAATCGACAGCCGACACGGCCCCTAGGGACTGAGCAATCATCGACGAACTCCTGTCACGGGTGACGCGTGGAATCGACATCCGACACGGCCCCTAGGGATTGAGAAATCATCGACGAACTCCTGTCACGGGTGACGCGTGGATTCGACACCCGACAGGGCGTCTAGGGAATGAGAAATCATCGACGAACTGCTGTCACGGGTGACGAGTGGAATCGACAGCCGACACGGCCCCTAGGGACTGATCAATCATCGACGAACTCCTGTCACGGGTGACGAGTGGATTCGACAGCCGACACAGCCCCTAGGGACGGATAAATCATCAACGTACACCTGTCACGGGTGACGCGTGGAATCGACAGGCGACACGGCCCCTAGGGACTGAGCAATCATCGACGAACTGCTGTCACGCCTGACGCGTGGATTCGACAGCCGACAGGGCCCCTAGGGACTGAGAAATCATCGATGAACTGCTGTCACGGGTGACGCGTGGATTCTACAGCCGACACGGCCCCTAGGGACTGAGCAATCATCGACGAACTCTTGTCACGGGTGACGAGTGGATTCGACAGCCGACACAGCCCCTAGGGACGGATAAATCATCGACGTACACCTGTCACGGGTGACGCGTGGAATCGACAGCCGACACGGCCCCTAGGGACTGAGCAATCATCGACGAACTCCTGTCACGGGTGACGAGTGGATTCGACAGCCGACACAGCCCCTAGGGTCGGATAAATCATCGACGTAGACCTGTCACGGGTCACGCGTAGATTCGACAGCCGACACTGCCCCTAGGGACTGAGAAATCAATGACGAACTGCTGTCACGGGTGACGCGTGGATTCGACACCCGACAGGGCTTCTAGGGACTGAGAAATCATCGACGTACTCCTGTCACGGGCGACGCGTGGATTCGACAGCCGACAGGGCCCTTAGGGACTCAGAAATCATCGACGACCTACTGTCACGGGTGCTATCTGGATTCGACAGCCGAGACCGCCCCTGGGGACAGATAAATCATCGTTGTACTCTTGTCACGGGTGACGCGTGGATTCGACAGCCAACACTGCCCCTAGGGACAGAGAAATCAATGACGAACTGCTGTCACGGGCGACGCGTGGATTCGACAGCCGACAGGGCCCTTAGGGACTCAGAAATCATCGACGACCTGCTGTCACGGGTGCTATCTGGATTCGACAGCCGAGACCGCCCCTGGGGACAGATAAATCATCGTTGTACTCTTGTCACGGGTGACGCGTGGATTCGACAGCCAACACTGCCCCTAGGGACTGAGAAATCAATGACGAACTGCTGTCACGGGTGACGCGTGGATTCGACACCCGACAGGGCTTCTAGGGACTGAGAAATCATCGACGTACTCCTGTCACGGGCGACGCGTGGATTCGACAGCCGACAGGGCCCTTAGGGACTCAGAAATCATCGACGACCTACTGTCACGGGTGCTATCTGGATTCGACAGCCGAGACCGCCCCTGGGGACAGATAAATCATCGTTGTACTCTTGTCACGGGTGACGCGTGGATTCGACAGCCAACACTGCCCCTAGGGACTGAGAAATCAATGACGAACTGCTGTCACGGGTGACGCGTGGATTCGACACCCGACAGGGCTTCTAGGGACTGAGAAATCATCGACGTACTCCTGTCACGGGAGACGCGTGGAATCGACAGCCGACACGGCCCCTAGGGACTGAGCAATCATCGACGAACTGCTGTCACGGCTGACGCGTGGATTCGAAAGCCAACAGGGCCCCTAGGGACTGAGAAATCATCGACGAACTGCTGTCACGGGTGACGCGTGGATTCGACAGCCGACACCGCCCCTAGGGACTGAGAAATCATCGACGAATTCCTGTCACGGCTGACCCGTGGATTCGACAGCCGACACCGCCCCTAGGGACTGAGAAATCATCGACGAACTGCTGTCACGGGTGACGCGTGGACTCGACATTAGACACGGCCCCTAGGGAATGAGAAATCATCGAGGAACTGCTGTCACGGGTGACGCGTGGATTCGACAGCCGACAGGGCCCCTAGGGACGGAGAAATCATCGACGAACTGCTGTCACAGGTGACGCGTGGATTCGACAGCCGACACCGCCCCTAGGGACTGAGAAATCATCGACGAATTCCTGTCACGGCTGACCCGTGGATTCGACAGCCGACACAGCCCCTAGGGACGGATAAATCATCGACGTACACCTGTCACGGGTGACGCGTGGAATCGACAGCCGACACGGCCCCTAGGGACTGAGCAATCATCGACGAACTGCTGTCACGGCTGACGCGTGGATTCGACAGCCAACAGGGCCCCTAGGGACTGAGAAATCATCGACGAACTGCTGTCACGGGTGACGCGTGGATTCGACAGCCGACACCGCCCCTAGGGACTGAGAAATCATCGACGAATTCCTGTCACGGCTGACCCGTGGATTCGACAGCCGACACCGCCCCTAGGGACTGAGAAATCATCGACGAACTGCTGTCAGGGGTGACGCGTGGACTAGACATCAGACACGGCCCCTAGGGAATGAGAAATCATCGATGAACTGCTGTCACGGGTGACGCGTGGAATCGACAGCCGACACGGCCCCTAGGGACTGAGCAATCATCGACGAACTGCTGTCACGGCTGACGCGTGGATTCGAAAGCCAACAGGGCCCCTAGGGACTGAGAAATCATCGACGAACTGCTGTCACGGGTGACGCGTGGATTCGACAGCCGACACCGCCCCTAGGGACTGAGAAATCATCGACGAATTCCTGTCACGGCTGACCCGTGGATTCGACAGCCGACACCGCCCCTAGGGACTGAGAAATCATCGACGAACTGCTGTCACGGGTGACGCGTGGACTCGACATTAGACACGGCCCCTAGGGAATGAGAAATCATCGAGGAACTGCTGTCACGGGTGACGCGTGGATTCGACAGCCGACAGGGCCCCTAGGGACGGAGAAATCATCGACGAACTGCTGTCACAGGTGACGCGTGGATTCGACAGCCGACACCGCCCCTAGGGACTGAGAAATCATCGACGAATTCCTGTCACGGCTGACCCGTGGATTCGACAGCCGACACAGCCCCTAGGGACGGATAAATCATCGACGTACACCTGTCACGGGTGACGCGTGGAATCGACAGCCGACACGGCCCCTAGGGACTGAGCAATCATCGACGAACTGCTGTCACGGCTGACGCGTGGATTCGAAAGCCAACAGGGCCCCTAGGGACTGAGAAATCATCGACGAACTGCTGTCACGGGTGACGCGTGGATTCGACAGCCGACACCGCCCCTAGGGACTGAGAAATCATCGACGAATTCCTGTCACGGCTGACCCGTGGATTCGACAGCCGACACCGCCCCTAGGGACTGAGAAATCATCGACGAACTGCTGTCACGGGTGACGCGTGGACTCGACATTAGACACGGCCCCTAGGGAATGAGAAATCATCGAGGAACTGCTGTCACGGGTGACGCGTGGATTCGACAGCCGACAGGGCCCCTAGGGACGGAGAAATCATCGACGAACTGCTGTCACAGGTGACGCGTGGATTCGACAGCCGACACCGCCCCTAGGGACTGAGAAATCATCGACGAATTCCTGTCACGGCTGACCCGTGGATTCGACAGCCGACACAGCCCCTAGGGACGGATAAATCATCGACGTACACCTGTCACGGGTGACGCGTGGAATCGACAGCCGACACGGCCCCTAGGGACTGAGCAATCATCGACGAACTGCTGTCACGGCTGACGCGTGGATTCGACAGCCAACAGGGCCCCTAGGGACTGAGAAATCATCGACGAACTGCTGTCACGGGTGACGCGTGGATTCGACAGCCGACACCGCCCCTAGGGACTGAGAAATCATCGACGAATTCCTGTCACGGCTGACCCGTGGATTCGACAGCCGACACCGCCCCTAGGGACTGAGAAATCATCGACGAACTGCTGTCAGGGGTGACGCGTGGACTAGACATCAGACACGGCCCCTAGGGAATGAGAAATCATCGATGAACTGCTGTCACGGGTGACGAGTGGATTCGACAGCCGACACAGCCCCTAGGGTCGGATAAATCATCGACGTAGACCTGTCACGGGTCACGCGTAGATTCGACAGCCGACACTGCCCCTAGGGACTGAGAAATCAATGACGAACTGCTGTCACGGGTGACACGTGGATTCGACACCCGACAGGGCTTCTAGGGACTGAGAAATCATCGACGTACTCCTGTCACGGGCGACGCGTGGATTCGACAGCCGACAGGGCCCTTAGGGACTCAGAAATCATCGACGACCTGCTGTCACGGGTGCTATCTGGATTCGACAGCCGAGACCGCCCCTGGGGACAGATAAATCATCGTTGTACTCTTGTCACGGGTGACGCGTGGATTCGACAGCCAACACTGCCCCTAGGGACTGAGAAATCAATGACGAACTGCTGTCACGGGTGACGCGTGGATTCGACACCCGACAGGGCTTCTAGGGACTGAGAAATCATCGACGTACTCCTGTCACGGGTGACGCGTGGAATCGACAGCCGACACGGCCCCTAGGGACTGAGCAATCATCGACGAACTGCTGTCACGGCTGACGCGTGGATTCGAAAGCCAACAGGGCCCCTAGGGACTGAGAAATCATCGACGAACTGCTGTCACGGGTGACGCGTGGATTCGACAGCCGACACCGCCCCTAGGGACTGAGAAATCATCGACGAATTCCTGTCACGGCTGACCCGTGGATTCGACAGCCGACACCGCCCCTAGGGACTGAGAAATCATCGACGAACTGCTGTCACGGGTGACGCGTGGACTCGACATCAGACACGGCCCCTAGGGAATGAGAAATCATCGATGAACTGCTGTCACGGGTGACGAGTGGATTCGACAGCCGACACAGCCCCTAGGGTCGGATAAATCATCGACGTAGACCTGTCACGGGTCACGCGTAGATTCGACAGCCGACACTGCCCCTAGGGACTGAGAAATCAATGACGAACTGCTGTCACGGGTGACACGTGGATTCGACACCCGACAGGGCTTCTAGGGACTGAGAAATCATCGACGTACTCCTGTCACGGGCGACGCGTGGATTCGACAGCCGACAGGGCCCTTAGGGACTCAGAAATCATCGACGACCTGCTGTCACGGGTGCTATCTGGATTCGACAGCCGAGACCGCCCCTGGGGACAGATAAATCATCGTTGTACTCTTGTCACGGGTGACGCGTGGATTCGACAGCCAACACTGCCCCTAGGGACTGAGAAATCAATGACGAACTGCTGTCACGGGTGACGCGTGGATTCGACACCCGACAGGGCTTCTAGGGACTGAGAAATCATCGACGTACTCCTGTCACGGGTGACGCGTGGAATCGACAGCCGACACGGCCCCTAGGGACTGAGCAATCATCGACGAACTGCTGTCACGGCTGACGCGTGGATTCGACAGCCAACAGGGCCCCTAGGGACTGAGAAATCATCGACGAACTGCTGTCACGGGTGACGCGTGGATTCGACAGCCGACACCGCCCCTAGGGACTGAGAAATCATCGACGAATTCCTGTCACGGCTGACCCATGGATTCGACAGCCGACACAGCCCCTAGGGACGGATAAATCATCGACGTACACCTGTCACGGGTGACGCGTGGAATCGACAGCCGACACGGCCCCTAGGGACTGAGCAATCATCGACGAACTGCTGTCACGGCTGACGCGTGGATTCGACAGCCAACAGGGCCCCTAGGGACTGAGAAATCATCGACGAACTGCTGTCACGGGTGACGCGTGGATTCGACAGCCGACACCGCCCCTAGGGACTGAGAAATCATCGACGAATTCCTGTCACGGCTGACCCGTGGATTCGACAGCCGACACCGCCCCTAGGGACTGAGAAATCATCGACGAACTGCTGTCAGGGGTGACGCGTGGACTCGACATCAGACACGGCCCCTAGGGAATGAGAAATCATCGATGAACTGCTGTCACGGGTGACGAGTGGATTCGACAGCCGACACAGCCCCTAGGGTCGGATAAATCATCGACGTAGACCTGTCACGGGTCACGCGTAGATTCGACAGCCGACACTGCCCCTAAGGACTGAGAAATCAATGACGAACTGCTGTCACGGGTGACACGTGGATTCGACACCCGACAGGGCTTCTAGGGACTGAGAAATCATCGACGTACTCCTGTCACGGGCGACGCGTGGATTCGACAGCCGACAGGGCCCTTCGGGACTCAGAAATCATCGACGACCTGCTGTCACGGGTGCTATCTGGATTCGACAGCCGAGACCGCCCCTGGGGACAGATAAATCATCGTTGTACTCTTGTCACGGGTGACGCGTGGATTCGACAGCCAACACTGCCCCTAGGGACTGAGAAATCAATGACGAACTGCTGTCACGGGTGACGCGTGGATTCGACACCCGACAGGGCTTCTAGGGACTGAGAAATCATCGACGTACTCCTGTCACGGGTGACGCGTGGAATCGACAGCCGACACGGCCCCTAGGGACTGAGCAATCATCGACGAACTGCTGTCACGGCTGACGCGTGGATTCGACAGCCAACAGGGCCCCTAGGGACTGAGAAATCATCGACGAACTGCTGTCACGGGTGACGCGTGGATTCGACAGCCGACACCGCCCCTAGGGACTGAGAAATCATCGACGAATTCCTGTCACGGCTGACCCGTGGATTCGACAGCCGACACCGCCCCTAGGGACTGAGAAATCATCGACGAACTGCTGTCACGGGTGACGCGTGGACTCGACATCAGACACGGCCCCTAGGGAATGAGAAATCATCGATGAACTGCTGTCACGGGTGACGAGTGGATTCGACAGCCGACACAGCCCCTAGGGTGGATAAATCATCGACGTAGACCTGTCACGGGTCACGCGTAGATTCGACAGCCGACACTGCCCCTAGGGACTGAGAAATCAATGACGAACTGCTGTCACGGGTGACACGTGGATTCGACACCCGACAGGGCTTCTAGGGACTGAGAAATCATCGACGTACTCCTGTCACGGGCGACGCGTGGATTCGACAGCCGACAGGGCCCTTAGGGACTCAGAAATCATCGACGACCTGCTGTCACGGGTGCTATCTGGATTCGACAGCCGAGACCGCCCCTGGGGACAGATAAATCATCGTTGTACTCTTGTCACGGGTGACGCGTGGATTCGACAGCCAACACTGCCCCTAGGGACTGAGAAATCAATGACGAACTGCTGTCACGGGTGACGCGTGGATTCGACACCCGACAGGGCTTCTAGGGACTGAGAAATCATCGACGTACTCCTGTCACGGGTGACGCGTGGAATCGACAGCCGACACGGCCCCTAGGGACTGAGCAATCATCGACGAAATCCTGTCACGGGTGACGAGTGGATTCGACAGCCGACAGGGCCCCTAGGGAATGAGAAATCATCGACGAACTGCTGTTACGGGTGACGCGTGGAATCGACAGCCGACACGGCCCCTAGGGACTGAGCAATCATCGACGAACTCCTGTCACGGGTGACGAGTGGATTCGACAGCCGACACAGCCCCTAGGGTCGGATAAATCATCGACGTAGACCTGTCACGGGTCACGCGTAGATTCGACAGCCGACACTGCCCCTAGGGACTGAGAAATCAATGACGAACTGCTGTCACGGGTGACACGTGGATTCGACAGCCGACAGGGCTTCTAGGGACTGAGAAATCATCGACGTACTCCTGTCACGGCTGACCCGTGGATTCGACAGCCGACAGGGCCCTTAGGGACGGATAAATCATCGACGACCTGCTGTCACGGGTGCTATCTGGATTCGACAGTCGACACGGCCCCTAGGGACTGAGCAATCATCGACGAACTGCTGTCACGGCTGACGCGTGGATTCGACAGCCAACACTGCCCCTAGGGACTGAGAAATCAATGACGAACTGCTGTCACGGGTGACGCGTGGATTCGACACCCGACAGGGCATCTAGGGACTGAGAAATCATCGACGTACTCCTGTCACGGGTGACGCGTGGAATCGACAGCCGACACGGCCCCTAGGGACTGAGCAATCATCGACGAACTCCTGTCACGGGTGACGAGTGGATTCGACAGCCGACAGGGCCCCTAGGGAATGAGAAATCATCGACGAACTGCTGTTACGGGTGACGCGTGGACTCGACATCAGACACGGCCCTAGGGAATGAGAAATCATCAAGGAACTACTGTCAGGGGTGACGCGTGGATTCGACAGCCGACAGGGCCCCTAGGGACTGAGAAATCATCGATGAACTGCTGTCACGGGTGACGCGTGGATTCGACAGCCGACACTGCCCCTAGGGACTGAGAAATCATCGACGAAGTCCTGTCACGGCTGACCCGTGGATTCGACAGCCGACACGGCCCCTAGGGACTGAGAAATCATCGACGAACTGCTGTCACGGGTGCCGCGTGGACTCGACATCAAACACGGCCCTAGGGAACGAGAAATCATCAAGGAACTCCTGTCACGGGTGACGCGTGGATTCGACACCCGACAGGGCTTCTAGGGAATGAGAAATCATCGACGAACTGCTGTCACGGGTGACGAGTGGAATCGACAGCCGACACGGCCCCTAGGGACTGAGCAATCATCGACGAACTCATGTCACGGGTGACGAGTGGATTCGACAGCCGACACAGCCCCTAGGGACGGATAAATCATCGACGTACACCTGTCACGGGTGACGCGTGGAATCGACAGCCGACACGGCCCCTAGGGACTTAGCAATCATCGACGAACTCCTGTCACGGGTGACGCGTGGAATCGACAGTCGACACGGCCCCTAGGGACTGAGCAATCATCGACGAACTGCTGTCACGGCTGACGCGTGGATTCGACAGCCGACAGGGCCCCTAGGGACTGAGAAATCATCGACGAATTCGTGTCACGGCTGACCCGTGGATTAGACAGCCGACACGGCCCCTAGGGACTGAGAAATCATCGACGAACTGCTGTCACGGGTGACGCGTGGACTCGACATTAGACACGGCCCCTAGGGAATGAGAAATCATCGAGGAACTGCTGTCACGGGTGACGCGTGGATTCGACAGCCGACAGGGCCCCTAGGGACGGAGAAATCATCGACGAACTGCTGTCACAGGTGACGCGTGGATTCGACAGCCGACACCGCCCCTAGGGACTGAGAAATCATCGACGAATTCCTGTCACGGCTGACCCGTGGATTCGACAGCCGACACAGCCCCTAGGGACGGATAAATCATCGACGTACACCTGTCACGGGTGACGCGTGGAATCGACAGCCGACACGGCCCCTAGGGACTGAGTAATCATCGACGAACTGCTGTCACGGCTGACGCGTGGATTCGACAGCCAACAGGGCCCCTAGGGACTGAGAAATCATCGACGAACTGCTGTCACAGGTGACGCGTGGATTCGACAGCCGACACCGCCCCTAGGGACTGAGAAATCATCGACGAATTCCTGTCACGGCTGACCCGTGGATTCGACAGCCGACACCGCCCCTAGGGACTGAGAAATCATCGACGAACTGCTGTCACGGGTGACGCGTGGACTCGACATCAGACACGGCCCCTAGGGAATGAGAAATCATCGATGAACTGCTGTCACGGGTGACGCGTGGATTCGACAGCCGACAGGGCCCCTAGGGACGGAGAAATCATCGACGAACTACTGTCACGGGTGACGCGTGGAATCGACATCCGACACGGCCCCTAGGGATTGAGAAATCATCGACGAACTCCTGTCACGGGTGACACGTGGATTCGACACCCGACAGGGCCCCTAGGGAATGAGAAATCATCGACGAAGTGCTGTCACGGGTGACGCGTGGATTCGACAGCCGACACGGCCCCTAGGGACTGACCAATCATCGACGAAGTGCTGTCACGGGTGACGCGTGGATTCGACAGCCGACAGGGCCCCTAGGGAATGAGAAATCATCGACGAAGTGCTGTCACGGGTGACGCGTGGATTCGACAGCCGACACGGCCCCTAGGGACTGACCAATCATCGACGAAGTGCTGTCACGGGTGACGCGTGGAATCGACAGCCGACACGGCCCCTAGGGACTGAGTAATCATCGACGAACTGCTGTCACGGCTGACGCGTGGATTCGACAGCCAACAGGGCCCCTAGGGACTGAGAAATCATCGACGAACTGCTGTCACAGGTGACGCGTGGATTCGACAGCCGACACCGCCCCTAGGGACTGAGAAATCATCGACGAATTCCTGTCACGGCTGACCCGTGGATTCGACAGCCGACACCGCCCCTAGGGACTGAGAAATCATCGACGAACTGCTGTCACGGGTGACGCGTGGACTCGACATCAGACACGGCCCCTAGGGAATGAGAAATCATCGATGAACTGCTGTCACGGGTGACGCGTGGATTCGACAGCCGACAGGGCCCCTAGGGACGGAGAAATCATCGACGAACTACTGTCACGGGTGACGCGTGGAATCGACATCCGACACGGCCCCTAGGGATTGAGAAATCATCGACGAACTCCTGTCACGGGTGACACGTGGATTCGACACCCGACAGGGCCCCTAGGGAATGAGAAATCATCGACGAACTGCTGTCACGGGTGACGCGTGGACTCGACATCAGACACGGCCCCTAGGGAATGAGAAATCATCGATGAACTGCTGTCACGGGTGACGCGTGGATTCGACAGCCGACAGGGCCCCTAGGGACGGAGAAATCATCGACGAACTACTGTCACGGGTGACGCGTGGAATCGACATCCGACACGGCCCCTAGGGATTGAGAAATCATCGACGAACTCCTGTCACGGGTGACACGTGGATTCGACAGCCGACAGGGCCCCTAGGGAATGAGAAATCATCGACGAACTGCTGTCACGGGTGACGCGTGGAATCGACAGCCGACACGGCCCCTAGGGACTGAGCAATCATCGACGAACTCCTGTCACGGGTGACGAGTGGATTCGACAGCCGACACCGCCCCTAGGGACGGATAAATCATCGACGTACACCTGTCACGGGTGACGCGTGGAATCGACAGCCGACACGGCCCCTAGGGACTGAGCAATCATCGACGAACTCCTGTCACGGGTGACGAGTGGATTCGACAGCCGACACAGCCCCTAGGGTCGGATAAATCATCGACGTACACCTGTCACGGGTGACGCGTGGATTCGACAGCCGACACTGCCCCTAGGGACTGAGAAATCAATGACGAACTGCTGTCACGGGTGACGCGTGGATTCGACACCCGACAGGGCTTCTAGGGACTGAGGAATCATTGACGTACTCCTGTCACGGGTGACGCGTGGAATCGACAGTCGACACGGCCCCTAGGGACTGAGCAATCATCGACGAACTGCTGTCACGGCTGACGCGTGGATTCGACAGCCGACAGGGCCCCTAGGGACTGAGAAATCATCGAGGAACTGCTGTCACGGATGACGAGTGGATTCGACAGCCGACACGGCCCCTAGGGACTGAGAAATCATCGACGAACTGCTGTCACGGGTGACGCGTGGACTCGACATCAGACACGGCCCTAGGGAATGAGAAATCATCAAGGAACTGCTGTCATGGGTGACGCGTGGATTCGACAGCCGACAGGGCCTCTAGGGACTGAGAAATCATCGATGAACTGCTGTCACGGGTGACGCGTGGATTCGACAGCCGACACTGCCCCTAGGGACTGAGAAATCATCGACGAAGTCCTGTCACGGCTGACCCGTGGATTCGACAGCCGACACGGCCCCTAGGGACTGAGAAATCATCGACGAACTGCTGTCACGGGTGACGCGTGGACTCGACATCAGACACGGCCCTAGGGAATGAGAAATCATCAAGGAACTCCTGTCACGGGTGACGCGTGGATTCGACACCCGACAGGGCTTCTAGGGAATGAGAAATCATCGACGAACTGCTGTCACGGGTGACGAGTGGAATCGACAGCCGACACGGCCCCTAGGGACTGAGCAATCATCGACGAACTCCTGTCACGGGTGACGAGTGGATTCGACAGCCGACACAGCCCCTAGGGACGGATAAATCATCGACATACACCTGTCACGGGTGACGCGTGGAATCGACAGCCGACACGGCCCCTAGGGACTGAGCAATCATCGACGAACTCCTGTCACGGGTGACGCGTGGAATCGACAGTCGACACGGCCCCTAGGGACTGAGCAATCATCGACGAACTGCTGTCACGGCTGACGCGTGGATTCGACAGCCGACAGGGCCCCTAGGGACTGAGAAATCATCGATGAACTGCTGTCACGGGTGACGCGTGGATTCGACAGCCGACACCGCCCCTAGGGACTGAGAAATCATCGACGAATTCCTGTCACGGCTGACCCGTGGATTCGACAGCCGACACGGCCCCTAGGGACTGAGAAATCATCGACGAACTGCTGTCACGGGTGACGCGTGGACTCGACATTAGACACGGCCCCTAGGGAATGAGAAATCATCGAGGAACTGCTGTCATGGGTGACGCGTGGATTCGACAGCCGACAGGGCCCCTAGGGACGGAGAAATCATCGACGAACTGCTGTCACAGGTGACGCGTGGATTCGACAGCCGACACCGCCCCTAGGGACTGAGAAATCATCGACGAATTCCTGTCACGGCTGACCCGTGGATTCGACAGCCGACACAGCCCCTAGGGACGGATAAATCATCGACGTACACCTGTCACGGGTGACGCGTGGAATCGACAGCCGACACGGCCCCTAGGGACTGAGCAATCATCGACGAACTGCTGTCACGGCTGACGCGTGGATTCGACAGCCAACAGGGCCCCTAGGGACTGAGAAATCATCGACGAACTGCTGTCACGGGTGACGCGTGGATTCGACAGCCGACACCGCCCCTAGGGACTGAGAAATCATCGACGAATTCCTATCACGGCTGACCCGTGGATTCGACAGCCCACACCGCCCCTAGGGACTGAGAAATCATCGACGAACTGCTGTCACGGGTGACGCGTGGACTCGACATCAGACACGGCCCCTAGGGAATGAGAAATCATCGATGAACTGCTGTCACGGGTGACGCGTGGATTCGACAGCCGACAGGGCCCCTAGGGACGGAGAAATCATCGACGAACTGCTGTCACGGGTGACGCGTGGAATCGACATCCGACACGGCCCCTAGGGATTGAGAAATCATCGACGAACTCCTGTCACGGGTGACACGTGGATTCGACAGCCGACAGGGCCCCTAGGGAATGAGAAATCATCGACGAAGTGCTGTCACGGGTGACGCGTGGATTCGACAGCCGACACGGCCCCTAGGGACTGACCAATCATCGACGAAGTGCTGTCACGGGTGACGCGTGGATTCGACAGCCGACACCGCCCCTAGGGACGGAGAAATCATCGATGAACTGCTGTCACGGGTGACGCGTGGATTCGACAGCCGACAGGGCCCCTAGGGACGGAGAAATCATCGACGAACTGCTGTCACGGGTGACGCGTGGAATCGACATCCGACACGGCCCCTAGGGATTGACAAATCATTGACGAACTCCTGTCACGGGTGACACGTGGATTCGACAGCCGACAGGGCCCCTAGGGAATGAGAAATCATCGACGAACTGCTGTCACGGGTGACGCGTGGAATCGACAGCCGACACGGCCCCTAGGGACTGAGCAATCATCGACGAACTCCTGTCACGGGTGACGAGTGGATTCGACAGCCGACACCGCCCCTAGGGACGGATAAATCATCGACGTACACCTATCACGGGTGACGCGTGGAATCGACAGCCGACACGGCCCCTAGGGACTGAGCAATCATCGACGAACTCCTGTCACGGGTGACGAGTGGATTCGACAGCCGACACAGCCCCTAGGGTCGGATAAATCATCGACGTACACCTGTCACGGGTGACGCGTGGAGTCGACAGCCGACACCGCCCCTAGGGACTGAGAAATCATCGACGAACTGCTGTCACGGGTGACGCGTGGACTCGACATCCGACACGGCCCCTAGGGATAGAGAAATCATCGACGAACTCCTGTCACGGGTGACACGTGGATTCGACAGCCGACAGGGCCCCTAGGGAATGAGAAATCATCGACGAAGTGCTGTCACGGGTGACGCGTGGATTCGACAGCCGACACGGCCCCTAGGGACTGACCAATCATCGACGAAGTGCTGTCACGGGTGACGCGTGGATTCGACAGCCGACACCGCCCCTAGGGACGGAGAAATCATCGACGAACTGCTGTCACGGGTGACGCGTGGAATCGACATCAGACATGGCCCCTAGGGACTGAGAAATCATCGACGAACTGCTGTCACAGGTGATGTCTGGATTCGACAGCCGACACCGCCCCTGGGGACAGAGAAATTATTGTTGTACTCCTGTCACGGGTGACGCGTGGATTCGACAGCCAACATTGCCCCTAGGGACTGAGAAATCAATGACGAACTGCTGTCACGGGTGATGCGTGGATTCGACAGCCGACACGACCCCTAGGGAATGAGAAATCATCGACGAACTGCTGTCACGGGTGACGAGTGGATTCGACAGCCGACAGGGCCCCTAGGGACTGAGAAATCATCGACGAAGTGCTGTCACGGGTGACGCGTGGATTCGACATCCGACACGGCTCCTAGGGACTGAGAAATCATCGACGAATTCCTGTCACGGCTGACCCGTGGATTCGACAGCCGACACCGCCCCTAGGGACTGAGAAATCATCGACGAACTGCTGTCACGGGTGACGCGTGGACTCGACATCAGACACGGCCCCTAGGGAATGAGAAATCATCGAGGAACTGCTGTCACGGGTGGCGCGTGGATTCGACAGCCGACAGGGCCCCTAGGGAATGAGAAATCATCGACGAACTGCTGTCACGGGTGACGCGTGGAATCGACAGCCGACACGGCACCTAGGGACTGAGCAATCATCGACGAACTCCTGTCACGGGTGACGAGTGGATTCGACAGCCGACACAGCCCCTAGGGACGGATAAATCATCGACGTACACCTGTCACGGGTGATGCGTGGATTCGACAGCCGACACTGCCCCTAGGGACTGAGAAATCAATGACGAACTGCTGTCACGGGTGACGCGTGGATTCGACACCCGACAGGGCTTCTGGGACTGAGAAATCATCGACGTACTCCTGTCACAGGCGACGCGTGGAATCGACAGCCGACACGGCCCCTAGGGACTGAGCAATCATCGACGAACTCGTGTCACGGGTGACGAGTGGATTCGACAGCCGACACAGCCCCTAGGGACGGATAAATCATCGACGTACACCTGTCACGGGTGACGCGTGGAATCGACAGTCGACACGGCCCCTAGGGACTGAGCAATCATCGACGAACTGCTGTCACGGCTGACGCGTGGATTCGACAGCCGACAGGGCCCCTAGGGACTGAGAAATCATCGATGAACTGCTGTCACGGGTGACGCATGGATTCGACAGCCGACACTGCCCCTAGCGACTGAGAAATCATCGACGAAGTCCTGTCACGGCTGACCCGTGAATTCGACAGCCGACACGGCCCCTAGGGACTGAGAAATCATCGACGAACTGCTGTCACGGGTGACGCGTGGAATCGACATCCGACACGGCCCCTAGGGATTGAGAAATCGTCGACGAACTCCTGTCACGGGTGACACGTGGATTCGACAGCCGACAGGGCCCCTAGGGACTGAGAAATCATCGACGAACTGCTGTCACGGGTGACGCGTGGAATCGACAGCCGACACGGCCCCTAGGGATTGACCAATCATCGACGAACTCCTGTCACGGGTGACACGTGGATTCGACAGCCGACAGGGCCCCTAGGGAATGAGAAATCATCGACGAATTGCTGTCACGGGTGACGCGTGGAATCGACAGCCGACACGGCCCCTAGGGACTGAGCAATCATCGACGAACTCCTGTCACGGGTGAGGAGTGGATTCGACAGCCGACACAGCCCCTAGGGACGGATAAATCATCGACGTACACCTGTCACGGGTGACGCGTGGATTCGACAGCCGACACTGCCCCTAGGGATTGAGAAATCATCGACGAACTCCTGTCACGGGTGACACGTGGATTCGACAGCCGACACGGCCCCTAGGGACTGAGAAATCATCGACGAACTGCTGTCACGGGTGACGCGTGGAATCGACAGCCGACACCGCCCCTAGGGATGGAGAAATCATCGACGAACTGCTGTCACGGGTGACGAGTGGATTCGACAGCCGACAGGGCCCCTAGGGACTGAGAAATCATCGACGAAGTGCTGTCACGGGTGACGCGTGGATTCGACATCCGACACGGCCCCTAGGGACTGAGAAATCATCGACGAATTCCTGTCACGGCTGACCCGTGGATTCGACAGCCGACACCGCCCCTAGGGACTGAGAAATCATCGACGAACTGCTGTCACGGGTGACGCGTGGACTCGACATCAGACACGGCCCCTAGGGAATGATAAATCATCGATGAACTGCTGTCACGGGTGGCGCGTGGATTCGACAGCCGACAGGGCCCCTAGGGAATGAGAAATCATCGACGAACTGCTGTCACGGGTGACGCGTGGAATCGACAGCCGACACGGCCCCTAGGGACTGAGCAATCATCGACGAACTCCTGTCACGGGTGATGAGTGGATTCGACAGCCGACACAGCCCCTAGGGACGGATAAATCATCGACGTACACCTGTCACGGGTGACGCGTGGAATCGACAGCCGACACGGCCCCTAGGGACTGAGCAATCATCGACGAACTCCTGTCACGGGTGACGAGTGGATTCGACAGCCGACACAGCCCCTAGGGACGGATAAATCATCGACGTACACCTGTCACGGGTGACGCGTGGATTCGACAGCCGACACTGCCCCTAGGGACTGAGAAATCAATGACGAACTGCTGTCACGGGTGACGCGTGGATTCGACACCCGACAGGGCTTCTGGGACTGAGAAATCATCGACGTACTCCTGTCACGGGCGACGCGTGGAATCGACAGCCGACACAGCCTCTAAGGACTGAGAAATCATCCACGAACTGCTGTCACGGCTGACGCGTGGATTCGACAGCCAACAGGGCCCCTAGGAACTGAGAAATCATCGACGAACTGCTGTCACGGGTGACGCGTGGAATCGACAGCCGACACGGCCCCTAGGGATTGACCAATCATCGACGAACTCCTGTCACGGGTGACACGTGGATTCGACAGCCGACAGGGCCCCTAGGGAATGAGAAATCATCGACGAATCGCTGTCACGGGTGACGCGTGGAATCGACAGCCGACACGGCCCCTAGGGACTGAGCAATCATCGACGAACTCCTGTCACGGGTGACGAGTGGATTCGACAGCCGACACAGCCCCTAGGGACGGATAAATCATCGACGTACACCTGTCACGGGTGACGCGTGGATTCGACAGCCGACACTGCCCCTAGGGACTGAGAAATCAATGACGAACTGCTGTCACGGGTGACGCGTGGATTCGACACCCGACAGGGCTTCTGGGACTGAGAAATCATCGACGTACTCCTGTCATGGGCGACGCGTGGAATCGACAGCCGACACAGCCTCTAAGGACTGAGAAATCATCCACGAACTGCTGTCACGGCTGACGCGTGGATTCGACAGCCAACAGGGCCCCTAGGAACTGAGAAATCATCGACGAACTGTTGTCACGGGTGACGCGTGGATTCGACAGCCGACACCGCCCCTAGGGACTGAGAAATCATCGACGAATTCCTGTCACGGCTGACCCGTGGAGTCGACAGCCGACACCGCCCCTAGGGACTGAGAAATCATCGACGAACTGTTGTCACGGGTGACGCGTGGACTCGACATCCGACACGGCCCCTAGGGATAGAGAAATCATCGACGAACTCCTGTCACGGGTGACACGTGGATTCGACAGCCGACAGGGCCCCTAGGGAATGAGAAATCATCGACGAAGTGCTGTCACGGGTGACGCGTGGATTCGACAGCCGACACGGCCCCTAGGGACTGACCAATCATCGACGAAGTGCTGTCACGGGTGACGCGTGGATTCGACAGCCGACACCGCCCCTAGGGACGGAGAAATCATCGACGAACTGCTGTCACGGGTGACGCGTGGAATCGACATCAGACATGGCCCCTAGGACTGAGAAATCATCGACGAACTGCTGTCACAGGTGATGTCTGGATTCGACAGCCGACACCGCCCCTGGGGACAGAGAAATCATTGTTGTACTCCTGTCACGGGTGACGCGTGGATTCGACAGCCAACATTGCCCCTAGGGACTGAGAAATCAATGACGAACTGCTGTCACGGGTGATGCGTGGATTCGACAGCCGACACGACCCCTAGGGAATGAGAAATCATCGACGAACTGCTGTCACGGGTGACGAGTGGATTCGACAGCCGACAGGGCCCCTAGGGACTGAGAAATCATCGACGAA
Source organism: Populus nigra (assembly GCF_951802175.1). Taxonomy (NCBI): domain Eukaryota; kingdom Viridiplantae; phylum Streptophyta; class Magnoliopsida; order Malpighiales; family Salicaceae; genus Populus; species Populus nigra. The sequence goes on along the minus strand of NC_084855.1, from coordinate 18,658,317 downwards.
GTGCTGTCACGGGTGACGCGTGGATTCGACATCCGACACGGCCCCTAGAGACTGAGAAATCATCGACGAATTCCTGTCACGGCTGACCCGTGGATTCGACAGCCGACACCGCCCCTAGGGACTGAGAAATCATCGACGAACTGCTGTCACGGGTGACGCGTGGACTCGACATCAGACACGGCCCCTAGGGAATGAGAAATCATCGATGAACTGCTGTCACGGGTGGCGCGTGGATTCGACAGCCGACAGGGCCCCTAGGGAATGAGAAATCATCGACGAACTGCTGTCACGGGTGACGCGTGGAATCGACAGCCGACACGGCCCCTAGGGACTGAGCAATCATCGACGAACTCCTGTCACGGGTGACGAGTGGATTCGACAGCCGACACAGCCCCTAGGGACGGATAAATCATCGACGTACACCTGTCACGGGTGACGCGTGGATTCGACAGCCGACACTGCCCCTAGGGACTGAGAAATCAATGACGAACTGCTGTCACGGGTGACGCGTGGATTCGACACCCGACAGGGCTTCTGAGACTGAGAAATCATCGACGTACTCCTGTCACGGGCGACGCGTGGAATCGACAGCCTACACGGCCCCTAGGGACTGAGCAATCATCGACGAACTCGTGTCACGGGTGACGAGTGGATTCGACAGCCGACACAGCCCCTAGGGACGGATAAATCATCGACGTACACCTGTCACGGGTGACGCGTGGAATCGACAGGCGACACGGCCCCTAGGGACTGAGCAATCATCGACGAACTGCTGTCATGGCTGACGCGTGGATTCGACAGCCGACACTGCCCCTAGGGACTGAGAAATCATCGACGAAGTCCTGTCACGGCTGACCCGTGGATTCGACAGCCGACACGGCCCCTAGGGACTGAGAAATCATCGACGAACTGCTGTCACGGGTGACGCGTGGAATCGACATCCGACACGGCCCCTAGGGATTGAGAAATCGTCGACGAACTCCTGTCACGTGTGACACGTGGATTCGACAGACGACAGGGCCCCTAGGGACTGAGAAATCATCGACGAACTGCTGTCACGGGTGACGCGTGGAATCGACAGCCGACACGGCCCCTAGGGATTGACCAATCATCGACGAACTCCTGTCACGGGTGACACGTGGATTCGACAGCCGACAGGGCCCCTAGGGAATGAGAAATCATCGACGAATTGCTGTCACGGGTGACGCGTGGAATCGACAGCCGACACGGCCCCTAGGGACTGAGCAATCATCGACGAACTCCTGTCACGGGTGATGAGTGGATTCGACAGCCGACACAGCCCCTACGGACGGATAAATCATCGACGTACACCTGTCACGGGTGACGCGTGGAATCGACAGCCGACAGGGCTTCTGGGACTGAGAAATCATCGACGTACTCCTGTCACGGGCGACGCGTGGAATCGACAGCCGACACGGCCCCTAGGGACTGAGCAATCATCGACGAACTCGTGTCACGGGTGACGAGTGGATTCGACAGCCGACACAGCCCCTAGGGACGGATAAATCATCGACGTACACCTGTCACGGGTGACGCGTGGAATCGACAGTCGACACGGCCCCTAGGGACTGAGCAATCATCGACGAACTGCTGTCACGGCTGACGCGTGGATTCGACAGCCGACAGGGCCCCTAGGGACTGAGAAATCATCGATGAACTGCTGTCACGGGTGACGCGTGGATTCGACAGCCGACACTGCCCCTAGGGACTGAGAAATCATCGACGAAGTCCTGTCACGGCTGACCCGTGGATTCGACAGCCGACACGGCCCCTAGGGACTGAGAAATCATCGACGAACTGCTGTCACGGGTGACGCGTGGAATCGACATCCGACACGGCCCCTAGGGATTGAGAAATCATCGACGAACTCCTGTCACGGGTGACACGTGGATTCGACAGCCGACAGGGCCCCTAGGGAATGAGAAATCATCGACGAATTGTTGTCACGGGTGACGAGTGGAATCGACAGCCGACACGGCCCCTAGGGATTGACCAATCATCGACGAACTCCTGTCACGGGTGACGAGTGGATTCGACAGCCGACACGGCCCTTAGGGACGGATAAATCATCGACGCACCTGTCACGGGTGGCACGTGGAATCGACAGCCGACACGGCCCCTAGGGACTGAGCAATCATCGACGAACTCCTGTCACGGGTGACGAGTGGATTCGACAGCCGACACGGCCCCTAGGAAATGAGAAATCATCGACGAACTGCTGTCACGGGTGACGAGTGGATTCGACAGCCGACACGGCCCCTAGGGAATGAGAAATCATCGAGGAACTGCTGTCATGGGTGACGCGTGGATTCGACAGCCGACACGGCCCCAAGGGATAGAGAAATCATCGACGACCTGCTGTCACGGGTGCTGTCTGGATTCGACAGCCGACACCGCCCCTGGGGACAGAGAAATCATCGACGAACTCCTGTCACGGGTGACGCGTGGATTCGACAGCCAACACTGCCCCTAGGGACTGAGAAATCAATGACGAACTGCTGTCACGGGTGACGCGTGGATTCGACACCCGACAGGGCTTCTAGGGACTGAGAAATCATCGACGTACTCCTGTCACGGGTGACGCGTGGAATCGACAGCCGACACGGCCCCTAGGGACTGAGAAATCATCGACGAACTCCTGTCACGGGTGACACGTGGATTCGACAGCCGACAGGGCCCCTAGGGAATGAGAAATCATCGACGAATTGCTCTCACGGGTGACGCGTGGAATCGACAGCCGACACGGCCCCTAGGGATTGACCAATTATCGACGAACTCCTGTCACGGGTGACGAGTGGATTCGACAGCCGACACGGCCCTTAGGGACGGATAAATCATCGACGTACACCTGTCACGGGTGGCGCGTGGAATCGACAGCCGACACGGCCCCTAGGGACTGAGCAATCATCGACGAACTCCTGTCACGGGTGACGAGTGGATTCGACAGCCGACACGGCCCCTAGGAAATGAGAAATCATCGACGAACTGCTGTCACGGGTGACGAGTGGATTTGACAGCCGACACGGCCCCTAGGGAATGAGAAATCATCGAGGAACTGCTGTCATGGGTGACGCGTGGATTCGACAGCCGACACGGCCCCAAGGGATAGAGAAATCATCGACGACCTGCTGTCACGGGTGCTGTCTGGATTCGACAGCCGACACCGCCCCTGGGGACAGAGAAATCATCGACGAACTCCTGTCACGGGTGACGCGTGGATTCGACAGCCAACACTGCCCCTAGGGACTGAGAAATCAATGACGAACTGCTGTCACGGGTGACGCGTGGATTCGACACCCGACAGGGCTTCTAGGGACTGAGAAATCATCGACGTACTCCTGTCACGGGTGACGCGTGGAATCGACAGCCGACACGGCCCCTAGGGACTGAGAAATCATCGACGAACTCCTGTCACGGGTGACACGTGGATTCGACAGCCGACAGGGCCCCTAGGGAATGAGAAATCATCGACGAAGTGCTGTCACGGGTGACGCGTGGATTCGACATCCGACACGGCCCCTAGGGACTGAGAAATCATCGACGAATTCCTGTCACGGCTGACCCGTGGATTCGACAGCCGACACGGCCCCTAGGGACTGAGAAATCATCGACGAACTGCTGTCACGGGTGACGCGTGGAATCGACATCCGACACGGCCCCTAGGGATTGAGAAATCATCGACGAACTCCTGTCACGGGTGACGAGTGGATTCGACAGCCGACACAGCCCCTAGGGACGGATAAATCATCGACGCACCTGTCACGGGTGGCACGTGGAATCGACAGCCGACACGGCCCCTAGGGACTGAGCAATCATCGACGAACTCCTGTCACGGGTGACGAGTGGATTCGACAGCCGACACAGCCCCTAGGGTCGGATAAATCATCGACGTACACCTGTCACGGGTGACGCGTGGAGTCGACAGCCGACACCGCCCCTAGGGACTGAGAAATCATCGACGAACTGCTGTCACGGGTGACGCGTGGACTCGACATCAGACACGGCCCCTAGGGAATGATAAATCATCGATGAACTGCTGTCACGGGTGGCGCGTGGATTCGACAGCCGACACTGCCCCTAGGAAATGAGAAATCATCGACGAACTGCTGTCACGGGTGACGTGGGGATTCGACAGCCGACACGACCCCTAGGGAATGAGAAATCATCGAGGAATTGCTGTCATGGGTGACGCGTGGATTCGACAGCCGACACGGCCCCAAGGGATAGGGAAATCATCGACGACCTGCTGTCACGGGTGCTGTCTGGATTCGACAGCCGACGCCGCCCCTGTGGACAGAGAAATCATCGACGAACTCCTGTCACGGGTGACGCGTGCATTCGACAGCCAACACTGCCCCTAGGGACTGAGAAATCAATGACGAAGTGCTGTCACGGGTGACGCGTGGATTCGACACCCGACAGGGCTTCTAGGGACTGAGAAATCATCGACGTACTCCTGTCACGGGTGACGCGTGGAATCGACAGCCGACACGGCCCCTAGGGACTGAGCAATCATCGACGAACTCCTGTCACGGGTGACGAGTGGATTCGACAGCCGACACAGCCCCTAGGGACGGATAAATCATCGACGTACACCTGTCACGGGTGACGCGTGGAATCGACAGCCGACACCGCCCCTAGGGACGGAGAAATCATCGACGAACTGCTGTCACGGGTGACGCGTGGAATCGACATCAGACATGGCCCCTAAGGACTGAGAAATCATCGACGAACTGCTGTCACAGGTGACGCGTGGATTCGACAGCCGACAGGGCCCGTAGGGACTGAGAAATCATCGACGACCTGCTGTCACGGGTGATGTCTGGATTCGACAGCCGACACGGCCCCTAGGGAATGAGAAATCATCGACGAACTGCTGTCACGGGTGACGCGAGGAATCGACAGCCGACACGGCCCCTAGGGATAGAGAAATCATCGACGAACAGCTGTCACGGGTGAGGCGTGGATTCGACAGCCGACACGGCCCCTAGGGAATGAGAAATCATCGACGAACTGCTGTCACGGGTGACGAGTGGATTCGACAGCCGACAGGGCCCCTAGGGACTGAGAAATCATCGACGAAGTGCTGTCACGGGTGACGCGTGGATTCGACAGCCGACACCGCCCCTAGGGACGGAGAAATCATCGACGAACTGCTGTCACGGGTGACGCGTGGAATCGACATCAGACATGGCCCCTAGGGACTGAGAAATCATCGACGAACTGCTGTCACAGGTGACGCGTGGATTCGACAGCCGACAGGGGCCTTAGGGACTGAGAAATCATCGACGACCTGCTGTCACGGGTGATGTCTGGATTCGACAGCCGACACCGCCCCTGGGGACAGAGAAATCATCGTTGTACTCCTGTCACGGGTGACGCGTGGATTCGACAGCCAACATTGCCCCTAGGGACTGAGAAATCAATGACGAACTGCTGTCACGGGTGATGCGTGGATTCGACAGTCGACACGACCCCTAGGGAATGAGAAATCATCGACGAACTGCTGTCACGGGTGACGAGTGGATTCGACAGCCGACAGGGCCCCTAGGGACGGAGAAATCATCGACGAAGTGCTGTCACGGGTGACGCGTGGATTCGATAGCCGACACCGCCCCTTGGGACCGAGAAATCATCGACGAACTGCTGTCACGGGTGATGCGTGGAATCGACATCAGACATGGCCCCTAGGGACTGAGAAATCATCGACGAACTGCTGTCACCGGTGACGCGTGGATTCGACAGCCGACAGGGCCCTTAGGGACTGAGAAATCATCGACGACCTGCTGTCACGGGTGCTGTCTGGATTCGACAGCCGACACCGCCCCTGGGACAGAGAAATCATCGTTGTACTCCCGTCACGGGTGACGCGTGGATTCGACAGCCAACACTGCCTCTAGGGACTGAGAAATCAATGACGAAGTGCTGTCACAGGTGACGCGTGGATTCGACACCCGACAGGGCTTCTAGGGACTGAGAAATCATCGACGTACTCCTGTCACGGGTGACGCGTGGAATCGACAGCCGACACGGCCCCTAGGGACTGAGCAATCATCGACGAACTCCTGTCACGGGTGACGAGTGGATTCGACAGCCGACACAGCCCCTAGGGACGGATAAATCATCGACGTACACCTGTCACGGGTGACACGTGGAATCGACATCAGACATGGCCCCTAGGGACTGAGAAATCATCGACGAACTGCTGTCACAGGTGACGCGTGGATTCGACAGCCGACAGGGCCCGTAGGGACTGAGAAATCATCGACGACCTGCTGTCACGGGTGATGTCTGGATTCGACAGCCGACACGGCCCCTAGGGAATGAGAAATCATCGACGAACTGCTGTCACGGGTGACGCGAGGAATCGACAGCCGACACGGCCCCTAGGGATAGAGAAATCATCGACGAACTGCTGTCACGGGTGAGGCGTGGATTCGACAGCCGACACGGCCCCTAGGGAATGAGAAATCATCGACGAACTGCTGTCACGGGTGACGAGTGGATTCGACAGCCGACAGGGCCCCTAGGGACTGAGAAATCATCGACGAAGTGCTGTCACGGGTGACGCGTGGATTCGACAGCCGACATGGCCCTTAGGGACTGAGAAATCATCGACGACCTGCTGTCACGGGTGATGTCTGGATTCGACAGCCGACACCGCCCCTGGGGACAGAGAAATCATCGTTGTACTCCTGTCACGGGTGACGCGTGGATTCGACAGCCAACATTGCCCCTAGGGACTGAGAAATCAATGACGAACTGCTGTCACGGGTGATGCGTGGATTCGACAGTAGACACGACCCCTAGGGAATGAGAAATCATCGACGAACTGCTGTCACGGGTGACGAGTGGATTCGACAGCCGACAGGGCCCCTAGGGACTGAGAAATCATCGACGAAGTGCTGTCACGGGTGACGCGTGGATTCGATAGCCGACACCGCCCCTAGGGACCGAGAAATCATCGACGAACTGCTGTCACGGGTGATGCGTGGAATCGACATCAGACATGGCCCCTAGGGACTGAGAAATCATCGACGAACTGCTGTCACCGGTGACGCGTGGATTCGACAGCCGACAGGGCCCTTAGGGACTGAGAAATCATCGACGACCTGCTGTCACGGGTGCTGTCTGGATTCGACAGCCGACACCGCCCCTGGGACAGAGAAATCATCGTTGTACTCCTGTCACGAGTGACGCGTGGATTCGACAGCCAACACTGCCTCTAGGGACTGAGAAATCAATGACGAACTGCTGTCACGGGTGACGCGTGGATTCGACACCCGACAGGCTTCTAGGGACTGAGAAATCATCGACGAACTGCTGTCACGGGTGACGCGTGGAATCGACATCCGACACGGCCCCTAGGGACTGAGCAATCATCGACGAACTCCTGTCACGGGTGACGCGTGGAATGGACATCCGACACGGCCTCTAGGGACTGAGCAATCATCGACGTACACCTGTCACGGGTGACGCGTGGAATCGACAGCCGACACGGCCCCTAGGGACTGAGCAATCATCGACGAACTGCTGTCACGGCTGATGCGTGGATTCGACAGCCGACAGGGCCCCTAGGGACTGAGAAATCATCGACGAACTGCTGTCACGGGTGACGCGTGGAATCGACATCCGACACGGCCCCTAGGGACTGAGCAATCATCGACGAACTCCTGTCACGGGTGACGCGTGGAATCGACATCCGACACGGCCCCTAGGGACTGAGCAATCATCGACGTACACCTGTCACGGCCCCTAGGGACTGAGCAATCATCGATGAACTGCTGTCACCGGTGCGCGTGGATTCGACAGCCGACAGGGCCCTTAGGGACTGAGAAATCATCGACGACCTGCTGTCACGGGTGATTTCTGGATTCGACAGCCGACACGGCCCCTAGGGAATGAGAAATCATCGACGAACTCCTGTCACGGGTGACGCGAGGAATCGACAGCCGACACGGCCCCTAGGGATAGAGAAATCATCGACGAACTGCTGTCACGGGTGAGGCGTGGATTCGACAGCCGACACGGCCCCTAGGGACTGAGAAATCATCGACGAAGTGCTGTCACGGGTGACGCGTGGATTCGACAGCCGACACCGCCCCTAGGGACGGAGAAATCATCGACGAACTGCTGTCACGGGTGACGCGTGGAATCGACATCAGACATGGCCCCTAGGGACTGAGAAATCATCGACGAACTGCTGTCACAGGTGACGCGTGGATTCGACAGCCGACAGGGCCCGTAGGGACTGAGAAATCATCGACGACCTGCTGTCACGGGTGATGTCTGGATTCGACAGCCGACACGGCCCCTAGGGAATGAGAAATCATCGACGAACTGCTGTCACGGGTGACGCGAGGAATCGACAGCCGACACGGCCCCTAGGGATAGAGAAATCATCGACGAACTGCTGTCACGGGTGAGGCGTGGATTCGACAGCCGACATGGCCCCTAGGAATGAGAAATCATCGACGAACTGCTGTCACGGGTGACGAGTGGATTCGACAGCCGACAGGGCCCCTAGGGACTGAGAAATCATCGACGAAGTGCTGTCACGGGTGACGCGTGGATTCGACAGCCGACAGGGCCCTTAGGGACTGAGAAATCATCGACGAAGTGCTGTCACGGGTGACGCGTGGATTCGACAGCCGACAGGGCCCCTAGGGACTGAGAAATCATCGACGAACTGCTGTCACGGGTGACGCGTGGAATCGACATCCGACACGGCCCCTAGGGACTGAGCAATCATCGACGAACTCCTGTCACGGGTGACGCGTGGAATCGACATCCGACACGGCCCCTAGGGACTGAGCAATCATCGACGTACACCTGTCACGGCCCCTAGGGACTGAGCAATCATCGATGAACTGCTGTCACCGGTGCGCGTGGATTCGACAGCCGACAGGGCCCTTAGGGACTGAGAAATCATCGACGACCTGCTGTCACGGGTGATTTCTGGATTCGACAGCCGACACGGCCCCTAGGGAATGAGAAATCATCGACGAACTCCTGTCACGGGTGACGCGAGGAATCGACAGCCGACACGGCCCCTAGGGATAGAGAAATCATCGACGAACTGCTGTCACGGGTGAGGCGTGGATTCGACAGCCGACACGGCCCCTAGGGACTGAGAAATCATCGACGAAGTGCTGTCACGGGTGACGCGTGGATTCGACAGCCGACAGGGCCCCTAGGGACTGAGAAATCATCGACGAACTGCTGTCACGGGTGACGCGTGGAATCGACATCCGACACGGCCCCTAGGGACTGAGCAATCATCGACGAACTCCTGTCACGGGTGACGCGTGGAATCGACATCCGACACGGCCCCTAGGGACTGAGCAATCATCGACGTACACCTGTCACGGCCCCTAGGGACTGAGCAATCATCGATGAACTGCTGTCACCGGTGCGCGTGGATTCGACAGCCGACAGGGCCCTTAGGGACTGAGAAATCATCGACGACCTGCTGTCACGGGTGATTTCTGGATTCGACAGCCGACACGGCCCCTAGGGAATGAGAAATCATCGACGAACTCCTGTCACGGGTGACGCGAGGAATCGACAGCCGACACGGCCCCTAGGGATAGAGAAATCATCGACGAACTGCTGTCACGGGTGAGGCGTGGATTCGACAGCCGACACGGCCCCTAGGGACTGAGAAATCATCGACGAAGTGCTGTCACGGGTGACGCGTGGATTCGACAGCCGACACCGCCCCTAGGGACGGAGAAATCATCGACGAACTGCTGTCACGGGTGACGCGTGGAATCGACATCAGACATGGCCCCTAGGGACTGAGAAATCATCGACGAACTGCTGTCACAGGTGACGCGTGGATTCGACAGCCGACAGGGCCCGTAGGGACTGAGAAATCATCGACGACCTGCTGTCACGGGTGATGTCTGGATTCGACAGCCGACACGGCCCCTAGGGAATGAGAAATCATCGACGAACTGCTGTCACGGGTGACGCGAGGAATCGACAGCCGACACGGCCCCTAGGGATAGAGAAATCATCGACGAACTGCTGTCACGGGTGAGGCGTGGATTCGACAGCCGACATGGCCCCTAGGAATGAGAAATCATCGACGAACTGCTGTCACGGGTGACGAGTGGATTCGACAGCCGACAGGGCCCCTAGGGACTGAGAAATCATCGACGAAGTGCTGTCACGGGTGACGCGTGGATTCGACAGCCGACAGGGCCCTTAGGGACTGAGAAATCATCGACGACCTGCTGTCACGGGTGATGTCTGGATTCGACAGCCGACACCGCCCCTGGGGACAGAGAAATCATCGTTGTACTCCTGTCACGGGTGACGCGTGGATTCGACAGCCAACAGTGCCCCTAGGGACTGAGGAATCAATGACGAACTGCTGTCACGGGTGAGGCGTGGATTCGACAGCCGACACGACCCCTAGGGAATGAGAAATCATCGACGAACTGCTGTCACGGGTGACGAGTGGATTCGACAGCCGACAGGGCCCCTAGGGACTGAGAAATCATCGACGAAGTGCTGTCACGGGTGACGCGTGGATTCGATAGCCGACACCGCCCTTAGGGACCGAGAAATCATCGACGAACTGCTGTCACGGGTGACGCGTGGAATCGACATCAGACATGGCCCCTAGGGACTGAGAAATCATCGACGAACTGCTGTCACCGGTGACGCGTGGATTCGACAGCCGACAGGGCCCTTAGGGACTGAGAAATCATCGACGACCTGCTGTCACGGGTGCTGTCTGGATTCGACAGCCGACACCGCCCCTGGGACAGAGAAATCATCGTTGTACTCCTGTCACGGGTGAAGAGTGGATTCGACAGCCAACACTGCCTCTAGGGACTGAGAAATCAATGACGAACTGCTGTCACGGGTGACGCGTGGATTCGACACCCGACAGGGCTTCTAGGGACTGAGAAATCATCGACGTACTCCTGTCACGGGTGACGAGTGGATTCGACAGCCGACACAGCCCCTAGGGACGGATAAATCATTGACGTATACCTGTCACGGGTGACGCGTGGAATCGACATCCGACACGGCCCCTAGGGACTGAGCAATCATCGACGAACTCCTGTCACGGGTGACGCGTGGAATCGACATCCGACACGGCCCCTAGGGACTGAGCAATCATCGACGTACACCTGTCACAGGTGACGCGTGGAATCGACAGCCGACACGGCCCCTAGGGACTGAGCAATCATCGACGAACTGCTGTCACGGCTGATGCGTGGATTCGACAGCCGACAGGGCCCCTAGGGACTGAGAAATCATCGACGAACTCCTGTCACGGGTGACGCATGGAATCGACATCCGACACGGCCCCTAGGGACTGAGAAATCATCGACGTACTCCTGTCACGGGTGACGCGTGGAATCGACAGCCGACACGGCCCCTAGGGACTGAGCAATCATCGACGAACTCCTGTCACGGATGACGAGTGGATTCGACAGCCGACACAGCCTCTAAGGACTGAGAAATCATCGACGACCTGCTGTCACGGGTGACGAGTGGATTCGACACCCGACACGGCCCCTAGGGAATGAGAAATCATCGACCAACTGCTGTCACGGGTGACGCGTGGATTCGACAGCCGACAGGGCCCCTAGGGACTGAAAAATCATCGACGAACTGCTGTCACGGGTGACGCGTGGAATGGACAGCCGACACGGCCCCTAGGGACTGAGCAATCATCGACGAACTGCTGTCACGGGTGACGCGTGGAATCGACAGCCGACACGGCCCCTAGGGACTGAGAAATCATCGACGAACTGCTGTCACGGGTGACGCGTGGATTCGACAGCCGACACGGCCCCTAGAGACTGAAAAATCATCGACGAACTGCTGTCACGGGTGACGCGTGGAATGGACAGCCGACACGGCCCCTAGGGACTGAGCAATCATCGACGAACTGCTGTCACGGGTGACGCGTGGAATCGACAGCCGACACGGCCCCTAGGGACTGAGAAATCATCGACGAACTGCTGTCACGGGTGACGCGTGGATTCGACAGCCGACACGGCCCCTAGAGACTGAGAAATCATCGACCAACTGCTGTGATGAGTGGATTCGACAGCCGACACCGCCCTAGGGACGGAGAAATCATCGACGAACTGCTGTCTCGGGTGAGGAGTGGATTCGACAGCCGACACAGCCCCTAGGGAATGAGAAATCATCGACGAACTGCTGTCACGGGTGACGCGTGGATTCGATTGCCGACAGGGCCCCTAGGGACTGAGCAATCATCGACGAACTGCTCTCACGGGTGAGGAGTGGATTCGACAGGCGACACCGCCCTAGGGGCGGAGAAATCATCGACGAACTGCTGTCTCGGGTGAGGCGTGGATTCGACAGCCGACACAGCCCCTAGGGAATGAGAAATCATCGACAAACTGCTGTCACGGGTGACGCGTGGATTCGACAGCCGACAGGGCCCCTAGGGACTGAGAAATCATCGACGAACTGCTCTCACGGGTGAGGAGTGGATTCGACAGCCGACACCGCCCTAGGGACGGAGAAATCTTCGACGAACTACTGTCTCGGGTGAGGCGTGGATTCGACAGCCGACACAGCCCCTAGGGAATGAGAAATCATCGACGAACTGCTGTCACGGGTGACGCGTGGAATCGACAGCCGACAGGGCCCCTAGGGACCGAGAAATCATTGACGAACTGCTGTCACGGGTGACGCGTGGAATCGACAGCCGACACGGCCCCTAGGGACTGAGAAATCATAGATCTACTCCTGTCACGGGTGACGCGTGGAATCGACAGCCGACACGGCCCCTAGGGACTGAGAAATCATCGACGAACTGCTGTCACGGGTGACGCGTGGATTCGACAGTCGACAGGGCCCCTAGGGACTGAGAAATCATCGACGAACTGCTCTCACGGGTGAGGAGTGGATTCGACAGGCGACACCGCCCTAGGGGCGGAGAAATCATCGAAGAACTGCTGTCTCGGGTGAGGCGTGGATTCGACAGCCGACACGGCCCCTAGGGAATGAGAAATCATCGACGAACTGCTGTCACGGGTGACGCGTGGATTCGACAGCCGACAGGGCCCCTAGGGACTGAGAAATCATCGACGAACTGCAGTCACGGGTGACGTGTGGATTCGACAGCCGACACGGCCTCTAGGGACTGAAAATCATCTACGAACTGCTGTCACGGGTGACGCGTGGATTCGACAGCCGACAGGGCCCCTAGAGACTGAGAAATCATCAACGAACTGCTGTCACGGGTGACGCGTGGATTCGACAGCTGACAGGGCCCCTAGGGACTGAGAAATCATCTACGAACTGCTGTCACGGGTGACGCGTGGATTCGACAGCCGACAGGGCCCCTAGGGACTGAGAAATCATCGACGAACTGCTCTCACGGGTGACGCGTGGAATCGACAGCCGACACTGCCCCTAGAGACTGAGAAATCATCGACGAACTGCTGTCACGGGTGACGAGTGGATTTGACAGCCGACACGGCACCTAGGGACTCAGAAATCATCGACGAACTGCTGTCACGGGTGACGCGTGGAATCGACAGCCGACACGGCCCCTAGAGACTGAGAAATCATCGACCAACTGCTGTCACGGGTGACGCGTGGATTCGATAGCCGACAGGACCCCTAGGGACTGAGAAATCATCGATGAACTGCTCTCACGGGTGATGAGTGGATTCGACAGCCGACACCGCCCTAGGGACGGAGAAATCATCGACGAACTGCTGTCTCGGGTGAGGCGTGGATTCGACAGCCGACACAGCCTCTAGGGAATGAGAAATCATCGACGAACTGCTGTCACGGGTGACGCGTGGATTCGACAGCCGACAGGGCCCCTAGGGACTGAGAAATCATCGACGAACTGCTGTCACGGGTGACGCGTGGAATCGACAGCCGACACGGCCCCTAGGGACTGACAAATCATAGATCTACTCCTGTCACGGGTGACGCGTGGAATCGACAGCCGACACGGCCCCTAGGGACTGAGAAATCATCGACGAACTGCTGTCACGGGTGACGCGTGGATTCGACAGCCGACAGGGCCCCTAGGTACTGAGAAATCATCGACGAACTGCTCTCACGGGTGAGGAGTGGATTCGACAGGCGACACCGCCCTAGGGGCGGAGAAATCATCGACGAACTGCTGTCTCGGGTGAGGCGTGGATTCGACAGCCGACACGGCCCCTAGGGAATGAGAAATCGTCGACGAACTGCTGTCACGGGTGACGCGTGGATTCGACAGCCGACACGGCCTCTAGGGACTGAGAAATCATCCACGAACTGCTGTCACGGGTGACGCGTGGATTCGACAGCCGACAGGTCCCCTAGGGACTGAGAAATCATCGACGAACTGCTCTCACGGGTGACGCGTGGAATCGACAGCCGACACTGCCCCTAGAGACTGAGAAATCATCCACGAACTGCTGTCACGGGTGACGAGTGGAGTCGACAGCCGACACGGCCCCTAGGGACTCAGAAATCATCGACGAACTGCTGTCACGGGTGACGCGTGGAATCGACAGCCGACACGGCCCCTAGAGACTGAGAAATCATCGACCAACTGCTGTCACGGGTGACGCGTGGATTCGATAGCCGACAGGACCCCTAGGGACTGAGAAATCATCGATGAACTGCTCTCACGGGTGATGAGTGGATTCGACAGCCGACACCGCCCTAGGGACGGAGAAATCATCGACGAACTGCTGTCTCGGGTGAGGCGTGGATTCGACAGCCGACACAGCCTCTAGGGAATGAGAAATCATCGACGAACTGCTGTCACGGGTGACGCGTGGATTCGACAGCCGACAGGGCCCCTAGGGACTGAGAAATCATCGACGAACTGCTGTCACGGGTGACGCGTGGAATCGACAGCCGACACGGCCCCTAGGGACTGAGAAATCATAGATCTACTCCTGTCACGGGTGACGCGTGGAATCGACAGCCGACACGGCCCCTAGGGACTGAGAAATCATCGACGAACTGCTGTCACGGGTGACGCGTGGATTCGACAGCCGACAGGGCCCCTAGGTACTGAGAAATCATCGACGAACTGCTCTCACGGGTGAGGAGTGGATTCGACAGGCGACACCGCCCTAGGGGCGGAGAAATCATCGACGAACTGCTGTCTCGGGTGAGGCGTGGATTCGACAGCCGACACGGCCCCTAGGGAATGAGAAATCGTCGACGAACTGCTGTCACGGGTGACGCGTGGATTCGACAGCCGACACGGCCTCTAGGGACTGAGAAATCATCCACGAACTGCTGTCACGGGTGACGCGTGGATTCGACAGCCGACAGGGCCCTTAGGGACTGAGAAATCATCGACGAACTGCTCTCACGGGTGACGCGTGGAATCGACAGCCGACACTGCCCCTAGAGACTGAGAAATCATCCACGAACTGCTGTCACGGGTGACGAGTGGAGTCGACAGCCGACACGGCCCCTAGGGACTCAGAAATCATCGACGAACTGCTGTCACGGGTGACGCGTGGAATCGACAGCCGACACGGCCCCTAGAGACTGAGAAATCATCGACCAACTGCTGTCACGGGTGACGCGTGGATTCGATAGCCGACAGGGCCCCTAGGGACTGAGAAATCATCGACGAACTGCTCTCACGGGTGATGAGTGGATTCGACAGCCGACACCGCCCTAGGGACGGAGAAATCATCGACGAACTGCTGTCTCGGGTGAGGCGTGGATTCGACAGCCGACACAGCCTCTAGGGAATGAGAAATCATCGACGAACTGCTGTCACGGGTGACGCGTCGATTCGACAGCCGACAGGGCCCCTAGGGACTGAGAAATCATCGACGAACTGCTGTCACGGGTGACGCGTGGAATCGACAGCCGACAGGGCCCCTAGGGACTGAGAAATCATCGACGAACTGCTGTCACAGGTGACGCGTGGATTCGACAGCCGACAGGGCCCCTAGGGACTGAGAAATCATCGACGAACTGCTGTCACGGGTGACGCGTGGAATCGACAGCCGACACGGCCTTTAGGGACTGAGAAATCATCGACGAACTGCTGTCTCGGGTGACGCGTGGAATCGACAGCCGACAGGGCCCCTAGGGACTGAGAAATCATAGATCTACTCCTGTCACGGGTGACGCGTGGAATCGACAGCCGACACGGCCCCTAGGGACTGAGAAATCATCGACGAACTGCTGTCACGGGTGACGCGTGGAATCGACAGCCGACACGGCCCCTAGGGACTGAGAAATCATAGATCTACTCCTGTCACGGGTGACGCGTGGAATCGACAGCCGACAGGGCCTGTAGGGACTGAGAAATCATCGACGAACTGCTGTCACGGGTGACGCGTGGATTCGACAGCCGACAGGGCCCCTAGGGACTGAGAAATCATCCACGAACTCCTGTCACGGGTGACGCGTGGAATCGACAGCCGACATGGCCCCTAGGGACTGAGAAATCATCGACGAACTGCTGTCACGGGTGACGCGTGGATTCGACAGCCGACAGGGCCCCTAGGGACTGAGAAATCATCGACGAACTGCTCTCACGGGTTAGGAGTGGATTCGACAGGCGACACCGCCCTAGGGAATGAGAAATCATCGACGAAGTGCTCTCGGGTGACGCGTGGAATCGACAGCCGACAGGGCCTGTAGGAACTGAGAAATCATCGACGAACTGCTGTCACGGGTGACGCGTGGATTCGACAGCCGACAGGGCCCCTAGGGACTGAGAAATCATCAACGAACTCCTGTCACGGGTGACGCGTGGAATCGACAGCCGACACGGCCCCTAGGGACTGAGAAATCATCGACGAACTCTTGTCACGGGTGACGCGTGGATTCGACAGCCGACAGGGCCCCTAGGGACTGAGAAATCATCGACGAACTGCTCTCACGGGTTAGGAGTGGATTCGACAGGCGACACCGCCCTAGGGAATGAGAAATCATCGACGAACTGCTCTCTCGGGTGACGCGTGGAATCGACAGCCGATAGGGCCTGTAGGGACTGAGAAATCATCGACGAACTGCTGTCACGGGTGACGCGTGGATTCGACAGCCGACAGGGCCCCTAGGGACTGAGAAATCATCAACGAACTCCTGTCACGGGTGACGCGTGGAATCGACAGCCGACACGGCCCCTAGGGACTGAGAAATCATCGACGAACTGCTGTCACGGGTGACGCGTGGATTCGACAGCCGACAGGGCCCCTAGGGACTGAGAAATCATCGACGAACTGCTCTCACGGGTGACGCGTGGATTCGACAGCCGACACGGCCCCTAGAGACTGAAAAATCATCGACGAACTGCTGTCACGGGTGACGCGTGGAATGGACAGCCGACACGGCCCCTAGGGACTGAGCAATCATCGACGAACTGCTGTCACGGGTGACGCGTGGAATCGACAGCCGACACGGCCCCTAGGGACTGAGAAATCATCGACGAACTGCTGTCACGGGTGACGCGTGGATTCGACAGCCGACACGGCCCCTAGAGACTGAGAAATCATCGACCAACTGCTGTGATGAGTGGATTCGACAGCCGACACCGCCCTAGGGACGGAGAAATCATCGACGAACTGCTGTCTCGGGTGAGGAGTGGATTCGACAGCCGACACAGCCCCTAGGGAATGAGAAATCATCGACGAACTGCTGTCACGGGTGACGCGTGGATTCGATTGCCGACAGGCCCCTAGGGATTGAGCAATCATCGACGAACTGCTCTCACGGGTGAGGAGTGGATTCGACAGGCGACACCGCCCTAGGGGCGGAGAAATCATCGACGAACTGCTGTCTCGGGTGAGGCGTGGATTCGACAGCCGACACAGCCCCTAGGGAATGAGAAATCATCGACGAACTGCTGTCACAGGTGACGCGTGGATTCGACAGCCGACAGGGCCCCTAGGGACTGAGAAATCATCGACGAACTGCTCTCACAGGTGAGGAGTGGATTCGACAGCCGACACCGCCCTAGGGACGGAGAAATCTTCGACGAACTGCTGTCTCGGGTGAGGCGTGGATTCGACAGCCGACACAGCCCCTAGGGAATGAGAAATCATCGACGAACTGCTGTCACGGGTGACGCGTGGAATCGACAGCCGACAGGGCCCCTAGGGACCGAGAAATCATTGACGAACTGCTGTCACGGGTGACGCATGGAATCGACAGCCGACACGGCCCCTAGGGACTGAGAAATCATAGATCTACTCCTGTCACGGGTGACGCGTGGAATCGACAGCCGACACGGCCCCTAGGGACTAAGAAATCATCGACGAACTGCTGTCACGGGTGACGCGTGGATTCGACAGTCGACAGGGCCCCTAGGGACTGAGAAATCATCGACGAACTGCTCTCACGGGTGAGGAGTGGATTCGACAGGCGACACCGCCCTAGGGGCGGAGAAATCATCGAAGAACTGCTGTCTCGGGTGACGCGTGGATTCGACAGCCGACACGGCCCCTAGGGAATGAGAAATCATCGACGAACTGCTGTCACGGGTGACGCGTGGATTCGACAGCCGACAGGGCCCCTAGGGACTGAGAAATCATCGACGAACTGCAGTCACGGGTGACGCGTGGATTCGACAGCCGACACGGCCTCTAGGGACTGAAAATCATCTACGAACTGCTGTCACGGGTGACGCGTGGATTCGACAGCCGACAGGGCCCCTAGAGACTGAGAAATCATCAACGAACTGCTGTCACGGGTGACGCGTGGATTCGACAGCCGACAGGGCCCCTTGGGACTGAGAAATCATCTACGAACTGCTGTCACGGTTGACGCGTGGATTCGACAGCCGACAGGGCCCCTAGGGACTGAGAAATCATCGACGAACTGCTGTCACGGGTGACGCGTGGATTCGACAGCCGACACGGCCTCTAGGGACTGAGAAATCATCCACGAACTGCTGTCACGGGTGACGCGTGGAATCGACAGCCGACAGGGCCCCTAGAGACTGAGAAATCATCAACGAACTGCTGTCACGGGTGACGCGTGGATTCGACAGCCGACAGGGCCCCTTGGGACTGAGAAATCATCTACGAACTGCTGTCACGGTTGACGCGTGGATTCGACAGCCGACAGGGCCCCTAGGGACTGAGAAATCATCGACGAACTGCTGTCACGGGTGACGCGTGGATTCGACAGCCGACAGGGCCCCTAGGGACTGAGAAATCATCGACGAACTGCTCTCACGGGTGACGCGTGGAATCGACAGCCGACACTGCCCCTAGAGACTGAGAAATCATCGACGAACTGCTGTCACGGGTGACGAGTGGATTCGACAGCCGACACGGCCCCTAGGGACTCAGAAATCATCGACGAACTGCTGTCACGGGTGACGCGTGGAATCGACAGCCGACACGGCCCCTAGAGACTGAAAAATGATCGACCAACTGCTGTCACGGGTGACGCGTGGATTCGAGAGCCGACAGGGCCCCTAGGGACTGATAAATCATCGACGAACTGCTGTCACGGGTGACGCGTGGATTCGACAGCCGACACGGCCTCTAGGGACTGAGAAATCATCCACGAACTGCTGTCACGGGTGACGCGTGGAATCGACAGCCGACAGGGCCCCTAGAGACTGAGAAATCATCAACGAACTGCTGTCACGGGTGACGCGTGGATTCGACAGCCGACAGGGCCCCTTGGGACTGAGAAATCATCTACGAACTGCTGTCACGGTTGACGCGTGGAATCGACAGCCGACACGGCCCCTAGAGACTGAAAAATCATCGACCAACTGCTGTCACGGGTGACGCGTGGATTCGATAGCCGACAGGGCCCCTAGGGACTGAGAAATCATCAACGAACTGCTCTCACGGGTGATGAGTGGATTCGACAGCCGACACCGCCCTAGGGACGGAGAAATCATCGACGAACTGCTGTCTCGGGTGAGGCGTGGATTCGACAGCCGACACAGCCTCTAGGGAATGAGAAATCATCGACGAACTGCTGTCACGGGTGACGCGTGGATTCGACAGCCGACAGGGCCCCTAGGGACTGAGAAATCATCGACGAACTGCTGTCACGGGTGACGCGTGGAATCGACAGCCGACACGACCTTTAGGGACTGAGAAATCATCGACGAACTGCTGTCTCGGGTGACGCGTGGAATCGACAGCAGACAGGGCCCCTAGGGACTGAGAAATCATCGACGAACTGCTCTCACGGGTGATGAGTGGATTCGACAGCCGACACCGCCCTAGGGACGGAGAAATCATCGACGAACTGCTGTCTCGGGTGAGGCGTGGATTCGACAGCCGACACAGCCCCTAGGGAATGAGAAATCATCGAGGAACTGCTGTCACGGGTGACGCGCTGATTCGAGAGCCGACAGGGCCCCTAGGGACTGAGAAATCATCGACGAACTGCTGTCACGGATGACGCGTGGAATCGACAGCCGACACGGCCCCTAGGGACTGAGAAATCATAGATCTACTCCTGTCACGGGTGACGCGTGGAATCGACAGCCGACACGGCCCCTAGGGACTGAGAAATTATCGACGAACTGCTGTCACGGGTGACGCGTGGATTCGACAGCCGACAGGGCCCCTAGGGACTGAGAAATCATCGACGAACTGCTCTCACGGGTTAGGAGTGGATTCGACAGGCGACACCGCCCTAGGGAATGAGAAATCATCGACGAACTGCTGTCTCGGGTGACGCGTGGAATCGACAGCCGACAGGGCCCCTAGGGACTGAGAAATCATCGACGAACTGCTGTCACGGGTGACGCGTGGATTCGACAGCCGACAGGGCCCCTAGGGACTGAGAAATCATCAACGAACTGCTGTCACGGGTGACGCGTGGAATCGACAGCCGACACGGCCCCTATTGACTGAGAAATCATCGACGAACTGCTGTCACGGGTGACGCGTGGATTCGACAGCCGACAGGGCCCCTAGGGACTGAGAAATCATCGACGAACTGCTCTCACGGGTTAGGAGTGGATTCGACAGGCGACACCGCCCTAGGGAATGAGAAATCATCGACGAACTGCTGTCTCGGGTGACGCGTGGAATCGACAGCCGACAGGGCCTGTAGGGACTGAGAAATCATCGACGAACTGCTGTCACGGGTGACGCGTGGATTCGACAGCTGACAGGGCCCTTAGGGACTGAGAAATCATCAACGAACTCCTGTCACGGGTGACGCGTGGAATCGACAGCCGACACGGCCCCTAGGGACTGAGAAATCATCGACGAACTGCTGTCACGGGTGACGCGTGGATTCGACAGCCGACAGGGCCCCTAGGGACTAAGAAATCATCGACGAACTGCTCTCACGGGTTAGGAGTGGATTCGACAGGCGACACCGCCCTAGGGAATGAGAAATCATCGACGAAGTGCTCTCGGGTGACGCGTGGAATCGACAGCCGACAGGGCCTGTAGGAACTGAGAAATCATCGACGAACTGCTGTCACGGGTAACGCGTGGATTCGACAGCCGACAGGGCCCCTAGGGACTGAGAAATCATCAACGAACTCCTGTCACGGGTGACGCGTGGAATCGACAGCCGACACGGCCCCTAGGGACTGAGAAATCATCGACGAACTGCTGTCACGGGTGACGCGTGGATTCGACAGCCGACAGGGCCCCTAGGGACTGAGAAATCATCGACGAACTGCTCTCAGGGGTTAGGAGTGGATTCGACAGGCGACACCGCCCTAGGGAATGAGAAATCATCGACGAACTGCTCTCTCGGGTGACGCGTGGAATCGACAGCCGACAGGGCCTGTAGGGACTGAGAAATCATCGACGAACTGCTGTCACGGGTGACGCGTGGATTCGACAGCCGACAGGGCCCCTAGGGACTGAGAAATCATCAACGAACTCCTGTCACGGGTGACGCGTGGAATCGACAGCCGACACGGCCCCTAGGGACTGAGAAATCATCGACGAACTGCTGTCACGGGTGACGCGTGGATTCGACAGCCGACAGGGCCCCTAGGGACTGAGAAATCATCGACGAACTGCTCTCAGGGGTTAGGAGTGGATTCGACAGGCGACACCGCCCTAGGGAATGAGAAATCATCGACGAACTGCTGTCTCGGGTGACGCGAGGAATCGACAGCCGACAGGGCCTGTAGGGACTGAGAAATCATCAACGAACTGCTGTCACGGGTGACGCGTGGATTCGACAGCCGACAGGGCCCCTAGGGAATGAGAAATGATCAACGAACTGCTGTCACGGGTGACGCGTGGATTCGACAGCCGACAGGGCCCCTAGGGACTGAGAAATCATCGACGAACTGCTGTCACGGGTGACGCGTGCATTCGACAGCCGACAGGCCCCCTAGGGACTGAGAAATCATCGACGAACTGCTGTCACGGGTGACGCGTGGAATCGACAGCCGACACGGCCCCTAGGGACTGAGAAATCATAGATCTACTCCTGTCACGGGTGACGCGTGGAATCGACAGCCGACACGGCCCCTAGGGACTGAGAAATCATCGACGAACTGCTGTCACGGGTGACGCGTGGATTCGACAGCCGACAGGGCCCCTAGGGACTGAGAAATCATCGACGAACTGCTCTCACGGGTGAGGAGTGGATTCGACAGGCGACACCGCCCTAGGGGCGGAGAAATCATCGACGAACTGCTGTCTCGGGTGAGGCGTGGATTCGACAGCCGACACGGCCCCTAGGGAATGAGAAATCGTCGACGAACTGCTGTCACGGGTGACGCGTGGATTCGACAGCCGACAGGGCCCCTAGGGACTGATAAATCATCGACGAACTGCTGTCACGGGTGACGCGTGGAATCGACAGCCGACACGACCTTTAGGGACTGAGAAATCATCGACGAACTGCTGTCTCGGGTGAC